>NW_017100430.1:163866-166528 GCF_001263275.1 Habropoda laboriosa | reverse complement strand
AAAAGAGGGAAGGGTTAGCATGGAGAATTTTTTTTATTTATTTATTTATTGTAGTACGTGATCTACAGAATATTAAGCCATTCGTGGGAGAAAATTTTAGGCACGATTCTAGAAGCCGAAATAAGACAAAAATGAAGAATAAAGAAACTTCGTTTGAGGCTTCGTTTGTTAGTAACTAACGTTTGAAAATATCCCCGTAGCAGAACCACCTGCTATACACCAACGAATATAGGGCACGTCATACTACAGGGGCACAGCGATCCTCGAAACTAACGACACACGGCGGGTACTTTACCTCGTACAAGACGTAGAATTTGGCACAGTAAACGGCGCTTACATGTTGGAAAGGTTCTTCGTATGCGTACTCCATTATGTACAGCAAACACAACGTTCACTATGCGCGCAACAATCGCTATGTGTATACGATATTCACGTGCACAAGCGTACGGACGAAATGAAAACCGAAAGAAATGAAGAAATATAAAATATCATTTTTATTTCGTACGTGCGCGTGCCATGAAAATATTATTTTAATCAAACTCAACACACGTGAAATCACACTCACCGACAATCCCCTGTTAATAGAAAAATCGAGAATTTTCCCCACGAATAGACGCGACAGAGGGGTGATTTCCATGAGGAACAGAGAGTGGGAGGGAGAATTAGTCGCGAACGTGGGAGCGTGTCGCGAATTAAAAGCCCGACGAAGTTCCTAGCCAGTCGTCGCGGCGCTAAGTGCTTCCTTCCCCTTTCACGCGGAGCCCAGAGCTTTTTGCCCGGCGTCGTCGTCGTCGTTGTCGTCGTCGACGACGCCGACGATTCGTTACACCGGGCTACCTACCTACCTACCTGTTCACTCTCATTCTCTCTCTCTCTCTCTCTTTCTGTCTCCCCGTTTCTCGCCGGTACTCCCAGGCGTCGTTAAAAGGAATTTTAATCACATTCTTCGCGACTGAAGTGACGATAAGAACGGGTTCAGGCCTGTGACGGGTTCGTGAGGTTACGCGACGTCGAGGGTGGCGGCAACCGGCCTCTTTGTCGGCCCGGCCATGGTGTACCGGGAACGCTCGCCACCATTGTTACTCGAAAACTCAAGCACCTTTCCCTTTTCTCTCTCCAAAAGCTTTCTTTTACCACCTCTGTGACATTTTTTCCGAGCTAAACATGAATTCTTCTAACGATGATGGTCATTGGATTAATTGGCTGGCTGTTTTTCTTGTTGCTAAATGTTGGCAAGAATTTTCAGAAGCAGTTGGAACATTGTGCTGGACACTTTGGGTTTCTTTATTATTTTATTGGTTTCATGTTGTCTTTCGTGAATCCTTAATTATAATTGAATTAATTAGTCACTTGTTTAAATATCTGAGCCAAAATTTCGGCATCTTTGCTAATTTAATTATCTTAGGACTATTTTGCTTTGGGATACTGATTATAATTCGGCATATTCAGTGGCCATCTTTACGTTAAACACTAGAATGGCGCCAAGAATGAATACCAAAATTGTATCAGTTATTCTAACCACAAATTTCGATCTTTTTTCCATCGCTAAACATCTCTTACAATTTCACTGAAATTCTGTTAAATTCTAATTTCAAACTGAAACACGTATAACCACGTGAAAAAATGAAAAATTCTTCCTAGAAACAATGCACACACTATCAGATTAATCCAACTCCAACAGTATCACATTTTCGAAGCATAAAATCCAAGATAATGACAAACGAGCGGTAGAAGTCATTTGGAAAGTTGAGACAAGCTCGTTAACGCGTAGCCCAGCTCCAGGGGAAAGTATTTAATTAACGTTTGCAAATTAGAAGGAAAGCATCTTACGCACTGTCGTGCGATAAGAGGCAAACATTGTTAACGCGTGATCAGCTCGGCCAAGAGGGATTCCTACCTGTAATTGATTTGCAAATCTCGAGTAACAGGCTGTCTTTGTCTGTCGTATCGAGGACTAGGCAGAGATCGATTCGTTTCGTCTGCCATTACAAATTATTCCTGTCGCTGTGACAATAAGGGAAGAAGCGTTGCAATTAAGGAAATTACATTTTCGATCGGATAAATTAATTAGTATTCGTATAAATTATTTATGTATCCATGGCTGGCCGGAAGAGCAATTACTTTATGGAAGCATTCTTTGTATATCTCTTCTTACCCTTTGCCTTCATCAAATTACCAGAAATACAACGTGCATTTTCTTGACAACTTTAATTCTTCCGACTGATTGTAACAGCAATAAAGAATTCTTCTGTTTCCTTTCCTGTGCAGGTTTTTTCAAGGATCTTCTGGCTACCAGCAAAAGAGTCTTCCACGCGATGTTCAAGAAGACGTATGGTACACTGTACGAGCAAAACGCGTCTGTGTTCACGGATATGTTCAAGGAACTGGAGAATTACTACGCCAATGGAACGGTGAGTTTATTCAATGTTTAACCATTCAATTCATTTTTTATATATGTAGTAAATTCTCCACAAGTGTCAGTCCGCAAGGCCTGAACCTGACACTTGTAGAGTCAGGGACTACGTTTTCGAGCCTCGCGCCCGCCTTTGTAGTTTGCCGAACGTAGACAAGGACAGCGAATGAAAGATAAGGATGAAACGTGAGTCGAGGCAACCAAGCGATTTAAATACCAACTTTTTTAATTTTACGTTCTTTTATCCCG
>NW_017100430.1:150579-163506 GCF_001263275.1 Habropoda laboriosa | reverse complement strand
TGCTTTTATTTTTTTTGCCTCCTTTAAGCAAATTTCAAAATTCCTTCGTTGCAGATTAACTCGCCCATTGCTAGAAAGGAGTATCCAATTTCATTCGCGACGCGGCAAATCAGATTCCATGATAAAATCGATAGGGGGTCGCGGCGTCAGGCTCAATTTTCAAAGGCGGAAGAATTTATCCGTTCCCCTCTGTATCCCCGGGCTATCATTCCCCCTCTTCACCGCCGCCGCCGTCGTCGACGTCGACGTCGTCGTCGTCGCGGAGGGTGAAACTTTTAGAATCGGCCAGGAACAACCTCGACCCTCGTCCAGCAGACGTTTAACCGCGAGCAACGAGAGGTAGAAAGCTTCTCGTGCGAAGGCGAGTTTAATCAATGCTTTTGACATTCGGGGGATCACTAGCGTTTCTCGATAAAGGGCCAGAAAATATCCACGGCGGCGTGGTTCTAGTAGATTTATCTCACTCACTCTCTTTGGTTCATTGGTTTCGTTCGTTCAATGGGAAGGTCACGAGGGGTGTTCTTCCTCTCGTGGGCTGGCGCAATTACCAAGCGGTTTCACTTTATCTGTCGGGAGTTGTCTCTTGTATTGGAATTAATGTCAGGGGTTGTTTTCTGGGGGAACGGAGCTCTGAGACTTCGTTTTCGCTTCCAGGATACTTTGTAGCATCGAGGATTTTTTCACATTTTTGCAAATTTCTTCTGATTTTTAACTTGAACTTAATTTTTTAAGGCTATTTTTTTTAACCATTTGATACCATCTCTTTTTTTGGATGGTTTATTATATTTTTCTTTTAGCGATGGTTTCTTTTTACTTTTAGTTTCTTTAAGCCTTTTCTTATTTATGACTTTTTTTTACTCGTGTACCTTTCACTACTGTTGTTACTAGTAGTATTTTGTACGATATTTCTTAGAGCTCTGTTATTAACTAACTGTACGGTTACTGCTTTTTAGACTTTTTTGTGCTTTAATTGACTATTATATTGTTACTTTTCGTAGTTTAATTGTGTATTTTCCATATTAGAATTGCTTTTTAGTTTTCTTGTATTTTAATGTCGGAATTATTCCCATGGAAATGGAACTAAATTAGTTGAGAATTAATGACATTTTTAATTTATTAAACAAGTCCGATATTTTTTATTGTTGGGGATTATTTTTTAAATCTGTACTGGGGGATATTACAGTGAAATCGAAGTTGGAAATTCACAAGGGGAAATTGAAAATTTCGAAGAATTATTGTTAGAGGAGCAATATCTTGGAATAATTTTCGAGTAGGAACGGCGTATAGAATTCTTTTTCATATTCAATTCTGACGAGGTTACATAGTTATTGAGAAAGAATAACCAATTTTCGACCCTCTAAGAAATTTTTGAAATTAATAATTCCAAGTGAAAAGTGAAGAAAAATCGTACCGAGATTTGAACCCACGACCGTTGAATTAGAAGTTACGCACTGTAACCATTTCCCTAATAAGCCAGTTGTACATATGTAGGTTGAGTTTCTTCATACACGTATTTAACTGAACAAGTGTATTTACTCTACAAACCACTTCTATTTTATAATAGTAATTGACTATGTCGAATAAATTTATTGCAAAATTATGAATATTAATATTTTCAACGTTATAAATATATTTCAAGCAATAATTATTGAAATTTCACCATAAATATTCTCAATTAGTGTACTCCTTATATTCAGTGCTTCTATTTTGAACCAGTGAGCTACTTTATTAATTAATTACCTTTAATTACTACAATATTATTAATATTACAAACATATTTAAAGCAACAGTTATACCATTTGTTACGACACTAACTATTCTTATACTATATTTCGAGCACAATTTACCAACTTCAAGCCCTATTCCTTTATTACAAAATTTCTCCTTACCTTTTCTATGTCAGCATGTACAAAAATTTTCGTTAACTCAATCCATCCACACACAGCATTAACCTTTTAATGCATCCATATGTCACTCTAAATTTCAATCCCTTAATCGTACAATTAAAAATCGGTAACAATTTCACACAATTACTTTATTTTACTTCTCACAAACCTCAATACGATAAACTTCATATTCTCGACGTTACAATTAAAATATATCGCTGAACAGGCATACTCTCATTTCACACGCCAATCATTCAAACGACGAATTACCTCGTCTGGCTCGTTCAACAGGTTAACCCTAAAACGTAGTTAACCCTAACCTTTCAACACGCTTCGAACAAACGATTCTGAAAACGTTCCTAACCTCGACATAACCACACTTCCGCGCCAACACAATCCACTGACCATGCTCGTGTCCGCCATATACATACATCATGTCAGGCGTACGAGATCTCTCGAACATCGACTCGTCACGTAGTATCGATCACGCGCTTACGAAAGGAGGGGGAAAGGAGAAGCTGCGAAAAGAGACAGAGACATTGCGAGACGATCGAGACGGGCTCGATTGTCATTCAAATCGAGTAGAATTATTCAGCGGCGCCACTTGGACCCGCCTCGGCTCTCGTGCACGCTCGAAAATGGCCCCGCATGAATATATTATTGTTGCAATTGCACGCATCACTGCTGGTAACGAATTTATACACTCGCGATGTATATATATATGAGCCGTTTATTTTTATAGCGGTGTAAGTCCATTTTCCTAAATATCGAGATATTTAAGGGTTCGCGTTTTAATCGACTCGAAAATATTAACAATCACTAGTAGTCTCACTTTATGTTTTTCGCGGTGACAAATATTTGAACTTTCGAGGTACATAAAATATATCGGAATTGCTCGAAGAAAAATTGGGGTTGGGTTTATAGTGAACTTTTGTTCAGTTTAGATACACGTTACAAGTTACAAAATTTGTGTCTTCTGTTGGAAATAATTTTGGATTTATGTCTATTTACATATATGAAATTCCTTAGATGGATAGACATTGTCACATGCGTAACAGACGTCGTTCGGCTCGTCGGTACGGCCGAACAATACATCGGTATTCCCGATAGACCAGCACGTCCAAAAAGCGAGGTCTTAGCCGACACGAAAAATACTTTACGACACCCAAAAACTCGACGCCTCTCACACCGGAACACCACATGACCTCACACCTCCAACAAGCAATGTAACAAATATAAGAACAAATTCTCTACTTTCACACCACCACCAGACACTCCCCAAACACACCGAAAAAACCAATCACCAAACACTTCCACCACCTACGACAGCATCACACCACCAATCACAACACACACGTAGCTTATAAAATAGCGAACACCACACGACACGACACAAAATTTTCCGACCAGTAAGCTTAGACATTTCGCGCTCTGTTCACGTTCATTTACAAATACACAGTTTTAATAGCAAATTGTTGGGCGTTAATAGTCAATCTTCCGTGCACTGCCTGAGTCCCCTATCCCGAGTAGATTCCTTAAATGGTCTGACTCAAAAAGAGCGACAATTATCGGTTTCGCAACAAGCATATTGCGATTCGTGACAACACCATGAGAGTGGTTTTTGAAATAATTGTGAAGGGCCTGAGTCCCCTATCCCGAGTAGATTCCTTAAATGGTCTGACTCAAAAAGAGCGACAATTATCAGTTTCGCAACAAGCATATTGCGATTCGTGACAACACCATGAGAAAGGTTTTTGAAATAATTGTGAAGGAATATAATCACTCGTATCTTTATATTTAGCTGAGGTTATTGGTACAGAAGTCTTGTACAGAGGTGATAATTTTATGTTTTTAAACTGTTTTGGTCTATGATATTTCATGCATAATCTCGATTTTTTTTTAAATGGACTTACACCACTATCAAAATGAACGGCTTATATGTACCTTATAATATAACATACACCTTAAAAACGGAGAAAGAAACAAACCAAATCTAATTACATCTGACGACAATGCTCTTATAGTTTCAACACATTTCGAAGAAAATCCCCATTCACTTCCATTCGAGTTATTGCTGCTGATACCGATTTATCTCGCAGTTCCATTAATAGAATTACGCAGAAGAATGATTACCATCCTTATATGCAAAATGAATGAAGTGCAACATTTACGCGTAACGGATAAACCACGTCGTCTAAATTTGACAGCATGATACATACGAAAATAATCTCGAAATATTGAACGACATTCTACAGACAGATGAATGTAAATTTTCATGTACGTAATGGTGTTATTAATCGACATAACAGTCACTTCCGATCTAAAGATGGATCCACACTGGTTTTGAGAACATAATTTTCAAATGAAAGTTGCAGTTAATGTTTAATGCGCATTAGTGCACGGTCATTTAATCCGAAACGAAGAATTCCTTCACAGAATGATTCTACCCATCCTAACGAATGAAAAATGTAATTGTCATTTTTTCCGGAAACGATGGGAAAATTATGAAAAATGCTTATAACTTATTTAGTTGAAACTTTTCCGTTTCCGTTTTCGATTGATTGTAGCATGTACAACAATCTTTGTCGATAATACTCAATATGAGTTTCCAAATGATTCCGAATGGAGCGTCGTCCGAAAGAAAACGAGACGAAAAAGTTTCAACTAAATGAGTTATTAGTACGATTACCTTTAACCGCATTTTGCATAACTTTCCCATCGTTTCTGGGAAAAGGGACAATTACATTTTTTTATTTCGTACGATGTGTAGAATTGTGCTGTGAAGGAATTTTTCGTTTCAGACGAAACTACTTGACCCCTTGACTTACGATTTTCTTTACTCGCTACGCATGCAAGCGTCAGCAATTTACCGTGTTAGTATTGCATTAGGCAAGAGAAACTAATATATTATAAATTAATTACATTTGGTAATCCTTAATCTCATAAATTAAAACGAAAGTTAGAATTAAAATTCATCTTTATTACTAATATAACTGTTTTTGCCGCATCTTGAACAAAATCTGTCCCACGAGTCTGACGGGTTGCTATAAAGCGGGGGCCTAAATTTCCTTCGTTCTGCACTTTCAAAGTTATTACAAACTATTTGTATTTATTTCCAACAAGAATATCTATTCTACCTTGTATCGCTTGGATTGTTCGTGAATATTTAAACAAAAAGTTCGAAGAACATTGGTTGGATACTTATCGACTTATTTCTTAAATATCCCGTTTCTCCGATTTGCTTCAATTGAGTTTCTTTTTCTATGATGTCATTTACAATCCGTAGTTTACGCCATTCGAATTCAAAACATGGAAAATTTTAAGTATAGAATCCGCATAGTATGTAAAGAAGTTAGTCGTGAGGGCATCATAGCGGGAACAAATGCAAATTTGCTTCATCGATCGGAGCTATATTTACAAGAAAATGAATTGCAATTCGAACACTTACTGTAATCGAACGCTCAGAAAGAGTTTTTTATACGCTATTTGTGTGCGTTTTTTACGATTCGTTCTAATAAAAAGTATTTAAAAAATAACACAGTTCCGTTTAAAAAACAAAAGCTAATATTTATGTTTCCGAAAAAATGCGGATAAAGGAATTCTGATTTGCGAAAGTGATGCAGTCCTAACCTTTTGTCTAACACAATCTTTCGTAAAATTCGAGGAAAGTGTTGAAAGTGGCGACACTTACATGGGACAGTCTGTGTATACAGGGTGACAATGAAACTTTATTTAATTACTTAATTCTTCTTTATTTAATTACCTAATTACCTAATTATTATTACGTAATTCCTTAATTACTTAAGGATGAAAAATAGGATCATGTAAACATAAATAGGTCCGAAAACTCTTGCTTTCTAAAATACAGACACTTTTTACTGATATCGAAAATTCACTAGAACAGCTATCAGACGCAGAATTTCAAGCATTGTCATCATTTCTTTTGCTATAAGTAACCAATATGTTAGAGCAAGTTATGTTGACATCGAAGGCAGCGTGTTTAGGACTGGAAGTATCGAAAAACCGGATTACTGCTGCATGTGAAGAAATTCGAAGTACACCAGGAATTTTCGAACGTCCTCGACAGTGTTTAAAACGTCGATTCGAAGCATGTATTGTTACAGAAGGAAATCATTTTCAGCAATATCTTCAAGCAAGTTTCAAGCATTCCTACAGTACATCCATCATAATCGAAAGGTGTTTATATCTCGGAAAGGAAGAGTGTTTTGACGTACGTTTACACGAGCTTCTTCCATCCTTAGAAACAGCAGAACGCGGTGGCAAGGTTTGGCCACCTATTTCCTTGTCACCCTGTATATAATATATCGATTACTGCTGGACGATTCGACTATACATCGAGAGTAGTACCTATCGTTTTTCTTTCTCCTCTTATTCTCTTCTGCTCCACTCCATTTTTCCTTCTCTTTTTGTCTGTGCCTCGATAATACGTTCCGTCGAGCAGGATTATTCCTTCGGTAGGATGGGGTCGAAATATATCGGGGATGGATGGAAATTAAAAAGGAACATCGGTGAATGGCCGATCGACGATCCTGATGAGAGTCTCGCCGAGTTGAGCACGCTTTGTTTCGCGGATTCAAAGGTTCGATTAGATGGCTCCTTCGAAATGAGCTGTTCAAAGAGAGGGGGCAGGTGAATTATTACTGCGTTTGGGTAAAGTTGAATCACTATTATTGAGTTCAGCCAATTTTTGTTTTTTTTGGGAGGGAAATCTGCAGGGAAGAATTATTCCGAGGAATTGATAAAATCGAAGGGCCATTTTTTAAGAGTGAGAAATCTTATTAAGCTTCTACACTTCTAGCACTTCTTTTTTATACGATCGATCGCTAGTCATTAGTAACTCTAAGACAGTTTTGCAGTGAAACTTTTGAAAAGAAAAAATGACAAATGTTTATGAATTTATTTATTTTTATTTCGTTTGTTAATTTATATTTTTTTTTAATATGAATAAAATGTAAACGTTAAGTTTGAATTTCCGATCGAAAGTACTAGGTTGGTGCATAGGGAACGTGGTTTTTTTTAAATGGAACATTAGATACGTTGTGTTCCTTCAAAAAATAATGTATTTAGTCAAAATAAATTTGGATTAACTAGCTTCGTTATTCCAAATTTGTAAAAATTGTTAATCTTTAAATGGAAAAATTCTTTCAACGTTACTTTCACAGTGTCTTCATTTCTACCAAGTGTTTGAAGAAATGCTAGTCTCTTAGGGAAATGTCGAGCGCATAGGGGAGGATGTGGCAAAATTTCATAATTTTTACAGTGGCTTGCTTTCAATAACTTTTCTTAAAACGTTATCTGGTCTTCTCCTCTTGGCTCATTTCCAATGGAAAGTCATCTTGAATTTTGTACACCAACGTTAAAGTGTCCTAACAAATGTTAAATTTATATTTTCAGCAATTTTTTCAAGTTGAAATTTATGTAAAAAGATTACGCAAATATCCCGATTATTCGCGCCAGAACAATTGTATTATGAATTTTTTGCTATTCAATACATGTGCACCACAGCAAATTCCTTCCTCTTGACTATTTTGTCTATAAAAATGTACGATCGGACAAAATTTCAATATATCATACGAACCGCCAATTTCAGTTATTGACAAACGCGAGATTTCATTTGCACCAACCTAATAATAATGATTTTATTTCATTCTGTTAATTTCTATTGGATTGTTTTACTGTTTCAGGTGGATCTGGACGATGCCATGGATAATTTCTTCAACATCCTTTATCAGAAGATGTTCATTGTTCTGAACAGCCAGTATAAGTTCGACAATAAGTATTTAGAGTGCGTGAGGGAACACATGAAGGAGATGAGACCGTTCGGTGACGTCCCTCAGAAATTGGGGGTGCAGATCAAGAGGTCCTTCGTCGCAACGAGGGCTTTCCGCCAAGCTTTAACTGTGGCTGCGGATGTCTTGAAAAATATGCAGTCGGTAAGACGTACATCTTTTCTCGTATTTCTCAAGTGTAGAATAACTTGTGAAAAATTCGAAAAAATTCTATGTCCTATAGAATATCAATATTTTATGTCAAATATTAGGGGAAATTGGAAGTTTTACGTTTGGGGCTTAAGGAATATTGGGATTAATTGATGATCATTTGGGAGTATAGAAATTGCGAGGGACAATTGCTTGAAATACCATGAAATTTTCTGCATGTGTATAATTGACATAGATCTACAAAACGTACACTACCGGCCAAAAATTTCGAATCGCCTCCCACTTTTCATCAATATTAAATCTGCTGCTAATTTTTTATGTCAATTCTACTTTTATCAATTTATCTCATATCAATTGATTCGAATGATAAAAAATTCTCAAAGTCGCTGACATTTTTCTGGAAATTTTTGTGTAACTTGCAATGCTCGGTGATTCCAAACTTTTGGCCGGTAGTGTATGTTTTAAATCTTCATTAGAAGCCCAGATAAAAAGGTTGCAAACGGTGACCTTTACAATTTTCTTCGCGATTCCCACAAATTGCAATTTTTTCCAAATTTTTTGTCATCTAGTAAACTAATCCTAACTTCTGAAAAAAAAACTCAAGTCGTTTGGCCGAATTTAAAAAAAGGTACTCTATTTTGAAGGGTGTCCACGTGTTTCTGTCCTTGATTACGTAGAAATATGTGGACACCAGGGGTGTGCGAGAACCCGATGCTCGGGTCTTGTCTCGAAAGTATCTCAGAATTCGAGAATTTCGGGATTCTCGAGAAATATAAAATTATAAGAAATAGAACGTGGAACGAAAATGGTAATATGTGATAGATATGATTTATTTCATATTTTCGTGTAGAAAAGCTAATTTTTCAACGTTCTCCGATAATAGTTCCGTTCTACTTTCGGGAATCCTGAAATTCTCGGGAATCCTGACGATCTCGAATCACGAGATACTTTCGGGAACCCGACCCGATCCCGAGATAAATCCTCGACCCGACATTTTCGGGTTCTCACACACCCCCTGTGGACACCCTTCGAAATAGAGTAACTTTCTCAAAATTGTGCCGCAAAATATATATCGGTGGATCACACCGTCCTAAACACGTTAAGTCTTGAAAGCAACTCGAAACAGCCCCCAAATCTAATCTAACCGACTTCTAAACCCGCACACTTATCTCGACATCGTCGAACCTTAAGTACCTCTATGTCCGTCAACGAAACTTGATCCGTGAACTAACGTTACAACAGCTGGAAAATCGTTGATTTTTCACAGCTGAAACCGTCACCGGATTGTGTAGCTGCACTCACCAGGATGACAGTTTGTCCGTCGTGCAGCGGGATCACGGGTAACGTGCTAGCGTGCGGCGACATGTGCGCCAACGTGATGAAGGGTTGCCTGGCTCAACATGCGGCTCTGGACGCTGAATGGAATCACTTCGTCGGTGAGTAATTTCCACGAGCATTGTTCCGTGGTAATTACAGGCTCGAGAACACGGCCACGGTTCACACCAACCAGGCCATTTTATTTATTGGTAATCGCGTGAGAAAACAGGAAGAGCGAGGGAGAGAGTGAGAGGATTCGATAGTCGAAGAATTCACGAGTTTCCTCGAATGTCGAGTTAGGAATCCTTGAAATTCGTTACTTTCAGGAATGAGGATTACTTAACCCTTAATATAGACGCTTTGAAAATTTGCCGGCTTGCTAGAGCCTTTTGACGCACTGCCTAAATGATACGGCCTAAAGAAAAGATTTTGCGGCCTTGGTTGAACACCTACCGTCTACCACACGCGTTACGTGTTAAAATCTGCCGCAGTGAAAGGGTTAATCGCTGTCTTTGAAATTGGACGAAGAATAAAATTTTGTGCAATAATAATGTAGCTGTTTGTTTAGTAAAATTATTTGACAACTGTCCTTTTGGAAATGTTACTACATACCGTTTCGTAGGATAACTTCCTAATAGAAAATTTGCCATTTTAATCATTAGTTTAATTGCAAATCAGTTTTCTCAGTTTCCCAAAAATAAAATCCACCGAGACCCTTCCCTTCTTCTTCCCACACATTCAATTATTAGGTCTTTCGGAGAGTTCCGTCGAATCTGGTCGTCTAAATTTAAATAACCATAATTCTGCCAAAACTTAACATATTAAATGAGGATTATTAGTCCTATATTAACTCCTATTAAATAATTAATTATTAATTCCTATATTGACATAGTAGGAATTTTATAATTTCGATCGATATTTCTAACGAACTTTTAAATTTAACAACAAAAACCTAAGTACCTTCTCATTCTACAACATAAGATCACTATTTCGTTTGATTTTCATTAAAATACTTCTCACCTCCGGCACGAACTTAAGGGATGACCTGATATTTGCACAAAACAAGAAGCATTGCAATCGATACACGTTTGGCAACATTTCGCTAAATCAGCGCTTGAAAAAATTGTTGTATTCCGCGGCTCGCGATTCCTTGCGTTGGTTTATTATATTCAATAGGTACGCGGTAGGAGAGCCTGACGGAAACTGGGGTGAAATAAGGGAGCTATTCTGCGCGTAGTACTATTCGACTTTATTAGAAAGTTCGGTGACGTTCGGTGCGTGAAGACCACTAGACAAAAATCTGCTGTTTCGACGGAAAAGGTTTCTAGATATAGGTTCGGTAAGTACGAGAGTAGGGATTGGTCTCAGAGGTCAATGTAGGGAGGGGCGGTGAGGTCTAGGTTCAGCGATGAGTAAAAGTAAAGGATGATGTGGAGGTCTAGGTTTCGGGGTGACTAACGTTAGGATGATGCGGATTTGTTTACAGTTAAGGAAAGGAGGCAGGATGACTAAAAACTAATGAAAGATAGGAGAGAGGTATACGACAAAATTACACTGCCAATACATAACAAACTTCTCCTTTTCTAAGGAAAGGAGGCAGGATGACTAAAAACTAATGAAAGATAGGAGAGAGGTATAGGACAAAATTACACTGCCAATATATAACAAACTTCTCCTTTTGCATCGAACTTACCCTATAGAACAGGGGTGGCCAGCTGCACTACCTTTGGAAGCCGCATTTCAGGAAGGAATATTTGAAAGAGCCGTTTATTTATCTTTGATAACAAAACAAGCAATGAGAAGTTTAAAATTTACCATATTTCACACATACACTACCGGCCAAATGTTTGGAGTCACTGTGCATTGCAAGTTGCACAAAAATTCCCCAAAAAAGTTAGCATTTATAATAATTTTTCAAGGAATTTTTTATCATTCAAATCTATCGAAACGAGGCAAAGTGCTATTGACCTCCACAACATCAATTTCAAATCAATTAGTAGCAATGTAAAAAATCGTTTGCATCAACTTGGTTACGTTAGCCAACTTGAAAAACCGCACGAACATTCTGGCCAACCCAATAGTATATGATAATAAATGTACCAACAAATTAATGAAAATTAAGAAATATTGCGTTCGTCTATGTGTCTACCTGAAATATTGAAATATCCTTCTTTTCGTAGAATTCCATCTATTCTTACTAAATTGTCCACTTTATTTGCACCAAAACATTACATTACCACCTCCATGTTTCACCGTTGGCACAACATATTGGGGTAATAATTTTTCGTGAAATTTTCGACAAACACTTGAAGTCGATTAACTCAAGTGTTTTCGCAACATCAATTTTCCACCGATTTCAGTTGTTGCTTTTTCATTTACACTAACTCATGTCAAATGTTATTTTCATTGGTATTTATAAACATTACGTGGCTCGCCTGGGATAAGATCGCAAGCGAAAACTATATTAGAGAGTTTTATTTAAAGTACATTTCCTGCATAGTGTCCAAATACTTATGCACGGTAGCGTACGTTTTATTTGCATAAGAGCCACGCTATGGCCACACCTGCTACAGAACATCACCTAAATCGTCGCCATAATTCCAATTCCAGAGGCCGTGGACAAAGTAGCGGATCGTCTGTTGGGTCCCTTCAACATCGAAATGCTGGTACGGCCGATTAACCTGAAAATCTCCGAGGCGATCATGGTCTTTCAAGAGAACAGCCACGACGTCTCCCAAAGAGTGTTCACCGGATGTGGTCGACCTGTGTTAGGTCGGCGAAGACGTCGCGATAATCGGGAATTGGAACTCGAATCGTTGAATTTCGATCAAGAGACACAAACCGACGATCGACCATCCACCGCTGCCATATTAGACAAACTGGTGAAAGAAACGCGGCAGAGGGTCAGAGATTCGAGACAGTTCTGGGTGTATTTGCCCTATAAGCTTTGCAACGACGGCCTCGTCGTCGCTGCTAGCAACACCAAGGAATGCTGGAACGGCACACACGTGGACGAGTTAGTATTATCGAGTTCATGCTTCTAACCAGCGGTTTCTTTTGAACTGCTTCGGAAACGTTTATTTTCCCTTTTCTACGATTGCACCGCGAGCTGCTTCTTGGAGAGTGTTTATTTGAGCATTTAGCACGACAGGCTTTCGTAAAATTGGAGATTCCGTGTTCTTTACAGAGCTGGAGTTTAAATAAACCGTGGTGAAGTTGAGGCTTCCAAACTTTTCCTATATTTAATCTCGAAATTCTTTGTATATATCGAATGTCTGTTATCTTCTGGAGAATTTATTTATTAGGGAAATTTCAAGAGTTTCGTAAATCGTTTCTACATTAAACTTCAATTCCCCGTAATTCTTCCAGATGCACGTGCCAGAACGCTCCACTGTAACTCGCCGTGAGGCGTCACTTTACACCGATACGAACGCTAATTTTATTTATTAATAATATTGTGCAGTATGGTATATTTCAAAACAGTCTGGAATATGTAGTGCCACAAGGCATTCCTTGCATTCCCACGTAGTTTCACTGCGTTTTTTCGGTATTGCACATACTCTACACCTTCTTTGTGGATTTCTTTTAGCTGTTGTGGGTGGAATATTCCTTGGAAAATGTCCCCATTGTTTTGCTTGTAAACGATGCGGTGTGTTACCAGCAGATATCCTTCCATGTTTTTGATAGTCAGGAATACATATACTTTGTAAAATTTGTTTCGCCACATCTAACCAAAATTTTGAAAAAGAATACTTTTTACTTTT
>NW_017100430.1:145297-150545 GCF_001263275.1 Habropoda laboriosa | reverse complement strand
ACATATGCATTGAAAAGTGCAATATCCACTAAATAAAAAAATATTTTCTTATAACTTTTTACATATTTTCTCATCAGTGAAAAAGAAGATAAGTAATTATCTTGTAGATCTACCCCACCCATGCCATTATTATATTCTAAAACGATATTGGGCTTTGTAACGTTGCTATTATTATTTTTCCACTTCTATCGTTTCAATTATACATCGAAAGTACATCTAATAAACTAATACTTGCTTGCAAAGCAATACTTGCTATACGCAAGCAAAGTTTCAGGTTTCGAAAATATCGCGTTCACGCTCTTGTAATACAGACTGTACTCTACATCTTCTTTTCTTATATGTTTTTCTTACAAAATTAAACATAAGCATTAAAAAGTGCCATATATAATACATTGAATAAAAAAAGATTTTTTTATAACTTTCAACAAAGTTTCTCATAAGTGATAAAAGAAGATAATCGACGACCGACGTGTCCAACACGTCGTTGGAAATTCTGGGACAAAAACGTCTCGACGTGCGTGGCACGTCTTTCCAGCGCAAGAGGTTAAATCACTTCTTTTATATTAAATTTCAGCTTGTTGGAAATTTGGTGTATTCAGTCGTCTATGTGTTTCTGTATGGAGCCGAAATTTTTCGAGATTGAATTTATTGGAAAAGCTTGACACATTTAAAAAATGAGAGCTCGTGAATCGTAATTGTGTTTTTATTAAATTTGAGCTTCTTGAAAATTTCGAGTGTTCAGTAGTCTGGTTTACTTTACCGACCGGTAGCGGTTGAACATCCTACGCACTTCCGACCACTCACTCGGCCACAGATACATCTCTGACACCGGCTCTGTTTAGACTCTAGGCTATCACGCGGGAATATATGCGCTTTTTCTTATACCTGTAGAAATGTGAAATCAAATTTTAACCAATTAGTAGGCTACCGGTCGGTAAACGTCGGCGGCAAAAAAGCGATTAATAGGCTACCACGCACTTCCGACCACTCACTCGGCCACAGATACATCTCTGACACCGGCTCTGTTTAGACTCTAGGCTCTCGTGCGGAAATATATGCGCTTTTTCTTATACCTGTAGAAATGTGAAATCAAATTTTAACCAATTAGTAGGCTACCGGTCGGTAAGCGTCGGCGGCAAAAAAGCGATTAATAGGCTACCGGTCGGTAAGCGTTGGCGGCAGAAAGCCGATTAATAGGCTACCGGTCGGTAAATGTTAGCGGCGAAAAGCCGATTAATAGGCTACCGATCGGTAAAATGTTAAATTATTTTCGCGATCAATTAATTAGAAGAGCTTTCTAACATTGAAAAATTTAGAAACTATGAATTGCAGACGTGTATGAAAGTTTTGTTTTCCTGAATAAATCTTTACTTCCGTTTTGTTTCAGATACATCTACCCGGTGTCGTCGAACGGCGAGACCCAAATATTGAATCCGGAAGTACGTAGCTCCGGACCAAGACCAACCGTCGCCAGAGACCAGATCTTCGCGTTAACGACCATTACAAACAGACTGAAGTCCGCGTTCAACGGACAGAACGTCGATTGGGTAGACACAGGTAAACCATTTGCCTCCCTAATGTTTGTTCTACCTTACTATCCAATTCAATCACCGCCGTACTCAATCGAAATTAACACTCTAAACTCGAACGTTTAATAAGAATTCCATTGTAACGAAATTCGTTACGGTTCAATTTGTATTAAGAGAATTACCACATTCTGTTCAATATTATGATAAAAGCGCGTATGATTTAATCGGAACGTGCAAGCAATAGGTTTAATCGTAGAATCAATATCGGTGTAAGTGGAAAGCGAATTTCAACAATGAGTTGATTAATTGGAAATACCTGTTTGATCAGCGAATTGGTTTCTATTTCTAAGAAGAATAGGAATTCTAGAAATTTATTTATTTACGTCGAACAGCTTCTAGTGGTGTTTACTTCTTTTTCATTTTTTTTTTTTCAATTGACACTTAGTATTGAGTTGCAAATTGTCAAGGTTTTTTTTCTGTTGTGTTGATATAGAGAGAATTTATAAATAGATAGATATGTCTGTTTCTATTGTACTTCGTCTCATTGATGGCGAATTTCAAAGGACAAGTAATGTTTCGCGAGGCTAATTATAGGAATGAAAACGTGACGAGAAAGGTAAATTATCAGGCTACTGTAACGGCTTGATTATCTTATCTCGAGTTTCTGGTCGCAGAAAACGATAGTCGTGAAAGTAATTTTCTTCGAGTATTTGCTTTAACGATTGTCCTAATCCCAATTGGAGGCTCAAACATTATGTTTATTTCCAAGGTTACTAACTAACGTAATTAGAAAATTAAATGTTACTTGGAAAAATTTAAAGAAAGCATTTGATCTCTGTATGTCCAAGGATTTTACGTATTCAAATTTTTTGCTATATTCTTTTTATTAACTTTATCAAGAAATGTGTATATACAGGAGGAGTTGAAGACCTAGATTACACTCTACTACTAACTTCATATCCTTCATAAATATCAATTGTAGCATTGAAACCTAACGAAAACCAACAGAACATTCTCTTCCATAAATTCCAACATAATCTACCATACATCTGCAAATCAAAAATCACCTGAACCTCAAGAAAACCTTCAAAAAAAGCTCCAAAACCTCCACAAACTCAACCACAACCTTCCACACTTCTACAAACCTAAAATCATCCGAACTTCGAGAAAACATCAAGAAGAGCTCTCAAATTCTCCCATTGCACTCTTCCAGACATCTACAAATCAAAAATCATCAGAACCTGAAGAAAACGTCTTCAAGAAGAGCTCAAATCCTCCACTGCACTCTTCCACACATATGCAAACCCAAAATTATCAGAAAATTAGCAAGGAAACCTCCCAGAAGAGATCAAATCCTCCATTGCACTCTTCCACAAACTCCAATACAACCTTCCACAACCTAAGATCTTCAGAAGTTTAAGAAAATCATTTCCAAAAGAGTTCAAGTCATCCACTACACATTTCCACACATCTGCAAACCCAAAATCATCAGAACCTCAGGAAAATCTCCAAGAATAGCTCAAATCCTCCACTGCGCCCTTTCACACATCTGCAAACCCAAAATCATCAGAAACTCAAGAAAACCTCCAAGAAGAGCTCAAATCCTCCATTGCGCTCCTCCAGTTTGCGCATCTGCAAACATCTCCAAGAAAGCTCCAACCTCATCTCCAAAAAGATCCTCTCCCTAGTACTTAGACTACCTATGAAGATCAGCTGAAAATCCCCCGTTTGCACTCTAATTTACAGAAGAGACTGAATGGAACGGTTCTGGAAGTGGTTCTGGGGACAGCATAGACCAAGACCCGATCACAGACGACGAGGACGGTTTCAAGGAAGGTTCCGGCTACGAGCCGAAGTCTTCACCACCTGAAATCCCGAAGCAATCGCCCCCGGCTGTTCATCCGGAAGTTGTGCCTCCCAGAATGGACGTGGAACAGAAGACGAGCTCCAGCAACAACAACAGCACGTCCAGCGTCGACAGTGGCGCGAGCAGACCGAAGATGTCGCTTTCCCGCGCCCTCACGTCGTATCTCGTGCCCATAGTGGTGATATGGTTCGGTGGCTGCCTCACCGAGTGGCTGTGATCATGTGGTTCCCGTGGGACAGCGTGCAGGACGATGTAAATAAAATATTCCTTTAAAACGATATACAAGTCTGTTGCTCGACCAATCGAAACAGAGAGGAAGAGAACGATGATGAGACGCGTGCTCGTTGATCCATCAGGACGATGACACGTTCTTCTTTCGAGAAATTGGAACGAAAACACCTTTAAACGAGGTGTGTCTCGTGCTTGGAAGATTGTCCATGGGATTTATTGACTTCTATTTGATCCTGGGACGAGTCCAAGAGATGCAAAGAAGAGGCGAAGAGGATTTACTTCCGGGACTTTTCACGACTGACGAGCGTGCCTTCAGGACGAGTGGCATGGTCGGCTCTAGGATCGTACGATTTGCTCTTGACGAGCTACTTTGCCCTCGTACGTCACTGTTCTCCGAGGAGGATCGAGATAGAAGACGATGGTTGATTGATTTGAGAAAGTTTCTTTTTTAGAGTTTGGTGTAGTAAGGTTGGAGAGAGTCTGTTGATACTGAGTGGAGTGAAATGTTGAATGAAAATCTGTCCCAATTGAAAGGAGTATGTTTGGTGTGGTTGAAGATTGTATTGTGGATGCTCCCTTTTGAATTTTGTAATATAAAGTTCAATTATATTATTTTTGAAATAAATGGACGTAGTCGTTGTTGGACTATTTGGCTACCCCAAGATTGTACTAACCTTCACAATCATCAAACACAGAATGAATGTTCTTCGCTTGAACAATCCTCGTTCCTGCTCCTTGGCAAAATTGAATAAAAATGTGTTCATCCACTAAAATCACGAATGACAGTCCGTTCCAATTGTACTGCACCAAGTATGAAGAAAAATTAGACGTCTCAATCTCGAAATTTGCCATGGAATTTTGGAGCACAGTGATGTAAGAGTTAGCAGTCTCAACGTCGAGGGCCTAAATGGAAGCGAGTATACGAGAAACGCAAGGACTGATTATCGAGCGTCGTATTTCCTTTTCCAGCTGCCTTCCCCTGAATATTTCAAAGATTCATGGCTCGAAGGGAGAGAGAGAGAGAGAGAGAGAGAGAGAGAGAGAGAGAGAGATCGTGTCGAACAGCGGCACAGAAGCGAGACATTAATATTTGTGTTTAATTAAAATAAAAGAAAAAAGAAGAAAAAACAATTTAACCAATTAATATTCCTTATGTTTTAACTGGAGAACCACACAGTCTCTTGTTGATCAGTGTTGTTCCAGACAGTTGTGAATTAGGGACACGGAGTGTTTTTATAGGGGTGTGAGGACGATGAATGACGTATGATAAAAAGAAAAAGTTCGTTTAGCATAATCTTTAAACAAATAACTCTTAACGAAGGTGGAACAATCACGTTCCATAGTATTAACAATAAGTTTCTCTATTTGAGTTGTAAAGATCGACTCGCGACGATCTTAGATCTCTTCTTCTTTTTTTGTTTTCTTTCATTCGCCTAGAATAATTTTATCATCCGCCATTCGATGTAACAATCGTTCTAGCAACGAGGAACTCGACGTTCGTTGTTGCAAAGTGTGGAACGAGAGCGGTCGAGAATGGGCTCCTGTGATAAAAAGAAAAAAATTAAACGGAAAAGAGAAACGAAACAATTTAAATGAAGAAATAAGGAGAGTAGTAAGGAAG
>NW_017100430.1:124933-145216 GCF_001263275.1 Habropoda laboriosa | reverse complement strand
AATTAATATAAAAAAAAAAATTATACGTTGCGTTTGGGATGTAAGTGGTGTGAGTTTTTTCACGGAGTCGCGCGTTTTTAACTCGTCGAGGAACTACGCGTGGCTTCGCGAGACAGAAAGAGGATGGGAACTTTTTGTGTGCACACTTTGGTGCACACTTGCGTAGAATTCTTGTTGGATAAAGGGAGAACATTCTTTGTTTTCACGGGTTGAATAGCGTAATGGATGTAACGCAATTTTAGTCGAGCAAAATTTAACGCATAGAGATTTCATTTGCATGGGGATTCTTGAAAATTGGGAATTACGAAGATTTTTTACCTTTGCAAGAAGAATCTCACAAGTTACAATTTGCGCAAAGAGAATTTTTCTACTTCGAGAAATACGATATATCGGTGGATTGTAATCTTTTCTTTACAATTTCTATCAAACATTGAAATGAAATAAAATTAAGGAAAATTGCGAATTTCGAGGACAATTTTTTTCAATCGAAGCAGAATCTCTGAATTACTAAAATTTATGCTAAGAAAGGTTTCTCACTTAGAAAAATCTAGGAAATCATTTTTCATCGTGTGAAAAATTCAAATGAGATAAAATTAAAGAAAAAATGTATTTTATATAACGAAATTTTAGAAATTTATCAGTAGCAATGTCTCCTACTGTGCTGTTCAACCCGTGAAAAGAGGAGATTTAAGGATACGGAGACAGGGAACAGGGTTTTTTTACCGCGGAAGCGTTACGGACCACTTAAGTGACTTTCCGGAAACTACGGGGCTTCCTTCCGTTCGCCAATTAGGAACGCCCTTACGTTTGAACAGCCTTGTCGAATAAACGTGACTTATTGCTAAATAGTATCTCGTGATTTCTCTCTTTTTGTACGAGCGTCGAGTCGATCCTTTGTAATCAAAGGATGCGTCGACCTGTTTTTTTAATTCTTCATTGCATGACTCGTTTTCAACTCTCTCGATATTAATCGCGAAAAATAGAGAATCGACGGTTAAATCCTCGAGTAAATCATTGACAATTCCCCAACGATTCTGACAATTCAAAAATATATTTACAAATTGAACATCTTACAGTGCGAGTGAAAAAATGAGAATACTTGATCGAACGACATAGGAGAAAATTTTGTCGATTTACGTGTTAATTTTCAATTTGTAAATACTTCGAATTTATCATTTTCTGTTATTCAAATATCGAGCGAGTTGAGTCGAATAACGTTCGTGTAAAGTACATTTACGTTTTCTTATTATTATTCCTAGTACCGTATTTACGTTGTTCGCCATTGTAAAGAGTAACGGGCAGCCAAGATTTTCCCGACGATTTTCTACCCTTTTTTTCTTTTCTTTGTAGGACTAGCTCACACTGTATTCGAATTGATCGAACTCAACTGTCTATGAATTTATCTTAAGAAAATGTGAATGAAAGAGTGCATTTAGCCAAGCCGTCTATGCCATTCAACGTGAATTTCGTATTCGATCGATCTTTCTTAAATAATGTTCAATCATATGTAGAGTGTACTCGATTTAAAGAAAAGAAAGACGAAACTTTGTGAAATAGTGCGATGGAAAAATCGACCGAGGGATCGAATTTAATACGCTGTATGTTCCATTTTTGTATGATCCATGGATCAGTTATTATTGATAACTACGGCGAGAAAAATTTGTGGGAAAATTCCTTGTTAGAATTCGACGAAGAAGCTCGAAACGTGGGAATTTTTGATGGACAAAAGGAATTTGCGTAATTGGAAAGAATGATGGAACGAGAGTGAGAGTGTAACCCTTGTATGGTTAGCCGTAGAAACAGTTGAATGTTCACTGTTTTCCCGTATAACGATGGAAAAGTTCGGGTGGTGTACTTAGCATCGAACTCGAACTTTTCGTAATTTTCAATGTGAGTTTGTTCGTTAATTTTCGTTGATTCAAAATAGAAGCAATCGATATAAACGGAACAATGTAATCCACCGAATCTTGACAATTTTTCTGTGTAAATGTGTTATGCAATTTTGTTGGATGATTATTTTTCGAATTTTTGCCTAACGTGAATGAGTGAAATTTAGATGACAGAGAAGATGATGACAGAGGAATTCGTTGTAAAAAAAGGTGAAGAAGGATTTCAAAGTGCCCCAGTGTGACGAGGAGAAGATTTATATGTGAGAAATTAGTGGAATTCGTGATGATTGCGAGAGTGTGTCTTGCGTGTGCAATCGAAAATTCTCGTTTCCTTTTCTCTTTTCAAACCCTTTGCACTCGATAAACTTCGTTAGATATCCAATTTCTATTATTCGATTAAAAAGAAAAAAAATTATTTTCTAAATTTCTAGATTCTAAACAAAAAATCGCTACTTGAATAAATTTTCCTTCGATTTTTATCGAGAAAAATTACCCAAACATACGAGGCTACGGTATTATTTACAATTTTTTTTTAATGAAATTCTAAAATTTTTGGCCTCGGTTTATTCACAGTTTAAATACAGAAGAGATTACGATTTTTCAAGCGCGAAGGGTTGACGAAAATAACCAATTTTTCGATCGTGTTACCTTACTATATATAAATACACACAAATACACGAACAACTTATACAAATTCTCAAACGATCAGCAACCAAAAGATCACCGCGAGGTTCAGTGAAATTAAAAAGAAGAAAAAAAGCACTTCCCCATAGCGGAACCGTATATTCTTTACAAAAAAATACTGCCTCTTGAACATAATTGTGATAAGCGTCCATGAACGATCGAGATCGTCGAAACTGTCCACATTGTAGACCTAGACTGATCTAGATGAATCTTCGACCACGTGCAGGCTAGTTGAACAAAATCTCGTGGAACTTTTATTTTGAAAGGAAAAAGTGCTATGTGTTAATGATGAAAAATTGAAATAAGAGAGATGTGAAGATTATAAGAACGGGGAGAGAGAGAAAGAAAGGTCAGAAAGAAGAGCGAAACGTTACAAGCTGTTCTTTGCAAACTTCCGTCGAACAAAGGGAGAAGTCGTCGCGTCGAGCTTTTGTTGCCAGCCTGCACGTGGCCTTAAATGGTAGCTGACATCTTCGTCTTTAACCTTTTGGGGGTCGACGACCACGCTGCTTTTGCCATTTTGTCGTCCGATGTGAACCTTTGTCCTCTCTTCGAGTCATCGTTTAATATTTCTTTTAATTGGACACATTGAGAACTGTCCATTCACGGATCAAAGTGTGATTTAATTTAATACTGTGGAAATATGGGAAATACTCGACATTTTTTTTTTCCATAAACCTTAACATAAAATCTGTCTAATATTGTTTCAATTCGAAAAATTGCACAAAAGGATTTATCTCGTAAAAGAAGAAGAAAAAAAGATAGGCAGTTTGGAATTTCGGTTTAAGTTCGTCAACAATTGCAATTTTATTTTAATTCTTCCGTAAAAAAGAGTTCTACCGGAGGATTTGTGTTGCAAAAAAGAAAAAAGCAAACTAAATAGAATGTTTGAAATTTCAGCTTAAGTTCGGCGAAAATTGCGATTTCATTCGATTGATTCGAAATGACAAAATTGCTCTGCCCTGGTCCCCCCCAGAAGGGTGAAAGCGTCGAGAAGACGAGGAGAAAACGAATGTGCCATAGCGCGAATGTAGCTGGAACAGGATTACTCCGGAAGCACGAGAAAACGACACGCGAGTTACGTTTTCGCGCCACGCCATTGCTCTTCACTCTCTCACACACAAAAACACACATACACACGTGCCGTGTTCATGTTACGCCATGTTGGTGAACCAGAGAAACCGAGCAAGTCTCTCGCCGTTACAATCTTACAGTGTGCTAGCATCTAATTACGAAGAATTTTATTTAATGACACCGATCGTATGGAATAAAAAGTGAAATATTTAAAAAATCTCTCCCTTCGTCCTCTTCTTTTTTAATCGTTCACCCTCTGTACAACCGTTCTTTCCAACGATTTTTCAACTATTTATGTACATATATTGCAGATCAGGAAGGATATTATATACAGGAAAAGGAATATTAAAGAATTAAATTATTGTACAATTATTCCAGGATGCTCTCCTTAGTTCGAGTCTTAAAATATATAAACCCTTTACACTCGAATATTTATACATACCGGGTGTACTGATTGCTTTCGATCAAACTTTGTCAGTGAGTGAGGAAAAAATGTTATATGAACGTAAGTCGTTTGAAGTTTGGTTAAAAAGTACGAAATGCAGATAGTAAATATAGTATTTTTGCTGTAACTTTTTCATAAAGCTTCAAACGACGTACGTTTACGCAACATTTTTTTTTCTTATTTATATACCCATTGAATGGACTTACAAAGTTTGATCGGAAAATCTGGGACAGCCTGCATAGGGGAAAGTAGGATAAAACCGGGTATCTCTGTGATAAGAGCTGTGATATGTGGTAAAAGGAAAAGAAAAAGAAAAACATCATCAAGAAGAGAACTCATCGTGAGAGAAATATCTTAACGAAGCCTGCATATTCTGCAACGAATTTTATATTTATTTAAAATCCAAAGAGGTTTGAGATTTGAAGAAGTTCAAATAATTTTGACTAATTCTTAATTGATAGAAATAAAGATTTTGTAATTGCACTAAATGTTGCAGACGATTCTACCCCAACCATGAAGCAAAACTGAGTATTTCAACATTTCCAGAAAATCCTGTTCCTCTTGTTTTTTTTTCTTATTTATATACCCATTGAATGGACTTACAAAGTTTGATCGGAAAATCTGGGACAGCCTGCATAGGGGAAAGTAGGATAAAACCGGGTATCTCTGTGATAAGAGCTGTGATATGTGGTAAAAGGAAAAGAAAAAGAAAAACATCATCAAGAAGAGAACTCATCGTGAGAGAAATATCTTAACGAAGCCTGCATATTCTGCAACGAATTTTATATTTATTTAAAATCCAAAGAGGTTTGAGATTTGAAGAAGTTCAAATAATTTTGACTAATTCTTAACTGATAGAAATAAAGATTTTGTAATTGCACTAAATGTTGCAGACAATTCTACCCCATCCATGAAGCAAAACTGAGTATTTCAACATTTCCAGAAAATCCTGTTCCTCTTAGTGGCCAAAATAATTCTTTTCAAACAACAAATCTCATTTTTTAATTATGCAAGACTGGTGATAACGTGTAGAGTTCTTTCCCCTCTGATTTGTGGTTACCAGAAGAAAATATATTAAGGTACCCAATTTTACTCAACTTTCTCCTATTATTACAGAAATGTTGAAATAAAAAAGAAAAATAGCTCGGAATTTCCAATTCTCCAAATTGAAAACGGCTTGAAATGGTAAAGGGTTAAGATACATCCGATATTAACTAACAATATAAGATCTCCATGTGCCATTTTCTATAACAGAATCTTCAAAAACCTTCTCTACCTCTCTCTTCGACGTAAACATCTCAAGAATCCATCATAGTCTCGTACTTTCAACTGAAAATACTCTCGCTACACCATTTTGCTTTTGTTGGTTCGTGTCAATCTGGTAAAATGGCTCCAAAGTTCCTCAACGTCGAATACCAACGCTATATTATAACAGTCTCAAAAGCTGTAGTCCACTCACAGCGATCAATTATGCGATTATCATCGAACAACCAGCGAACCATTTCGCCTCCTCTTCGCCACCACGTTCGAGGACTCCGTGGGATTCGCCACGCCGAGGATTTGCCCGCTCTTCTCGAGGGAGAGCCTCGAGGCAGCGGCGACGCTGCGCGTGACGATCTTCGGGGACGATAGCTCGCCGAAAATACAGCCGATCGATGGGAAGCGTCGCTTGGAGTTGGAACGACGCCTGCGACGACAACTTCTGAACTCCTTCGCTGGCTCTGACCACTTCCAGGCGTAGTAGAAGTCTACGATGTCCTTCTGTAATTTCAACGAATATTTGAGAACTTGATTAACACTTTCTACGGATGAAAAACACGAGTTTCGGAGGAATTTGAAAAGGGGGTCGAAATGTCACATTAAAATATTGATAGGAAACTGTCAATTATGTTCTTTATCACTTTAACCTACTTTCCTGCGTATCTTGTTTGAGTTTTGAATCCAAGAGTATTCTTCTGCGCCTAATGGGAGTTCTGCTTCCAAATGTTACGTGGCATGTGTCGAGTGATGAGAGAAACATTTTGGAAAAATTGAAAGAAATTGGTGATATGAATTGATATTTGCATTTATGGGAAAATTGAATGTGAAGCCTTCGTTGAAACGTATATCGTGGAAGATCATTTTTCTTCAGTTTATATTTGTACTCAGAAATTCAAGAACTTAAGAAAAGAAGTTACTGAAGAGGCTGATGAAATGTCGAAAACCTTGAGGAAGTTAAAAAAATTTGCAAAAAGTGGAGTGTATTTAAAAAGGAGTAAAGAATAATCTAAAAAATTAATTTGGTACTTTTATTTAGCTACGATATTTCCCATCTATTCATAGGTTCGTAAATAAAGATTGTACGAAGCAGTGTTGGGCGTTATTCGAATAACGAATTTCATTCTTTCACAAAGTTCTCCTAACCTACTATAGTTAATCTACCTTGCTCCCACAAGATTTCCGACGAGGCGTTTGAGAAGAGTAGTACTTAAGTCGAAAAATAAAATTCATCGAGAAAAAGAAATTTATTTCTCCTTTTTATTTCAAAACTTCGAAGAACGAGTAATTCGAATTTATTCGTTATTCCAAATAACTTTTGCCCAACACTGTGCGAAAGCAATATATGTATAATCTATGAAAATATAGAAAAGCATCGTGGCTAAATGTATAAAAGAACGAAGTTAATTTTTCTATTCGGATAATTTGTTTAAATAATACAAGAAAATCGCAACGTACCATGTCCTTCTGTGGAAGAAGTTCCTTCTGAATACTCGTGAAATCCTTCCCATGTTTCGAAATTCCTTTGATGAAAAGTTCCTGCAACAGCAACCGTGACGAAGACAATTAGAACACATCATCCTCCAATAGAGAAACGAAGCAACGTGAACTTGTTGAAAAATACTGCAAGAAGACTCAGAACACTCTCTTATCGCGATAATCAATTTACTTTATCTGACTTAAAACTATGAATCAGTACGCTTCGCGAGAAGTAATTATTCAGTGATACGTGTATTATCAATAGTTTGATTTACGTATTGATACCTTCTTTTTACAATTGTACAGTAGGTACTAATAGTTTCATTCACGTACTGACACCTTTTTTTTTTAAATTTTAGACATTTTAGACAATTTGACTTATTTGACGCTGGAACAGCAATGTCGTTGAACGTAGTACATTTTTTCCATTCTGATGTATGTATTTAGGTATACGATATACAGAACTTCAAAATTAAAATGGTTAATGGAAAATAAATTGACATATTATAAGTTATCTTTCACGTCTACTCTTATCTATTCTTCTATCAATTATTTATTCTATAGATCTTCTATAGATCATCTGTGGGCATCTATTTCTTTATCTCAACCAAAGTCATCGTACACTTAGACACAAGCATTTTAATAATCTCTATAATTTAAAGTATATAAATACAGAAATCCGTCGTTTTGACAGGTTTAAGTGTTTTAGTAATAAAAAGCATATATCTGAATTAGTGTACCATAGAAAGACACTTTTATTGTCTCCCATTCTACCATAATAAATTATTAAACTCACAGTTTAGAAACTTTAGTTACACACTGTATTATTAACTACATTGTAGAAGATTTTTATATCTGGAAAAATTGCATCGTAAAATACTCACAGTGTCTTGTGGCGTCCATTTTGAAACTAGTTTTCTTGGCAATTCTTTCGTGAGCAGCGTCTTCAGCGCGACTTCCGGTATATACTCGGAGTCGTGAAGAACATCCGTGATGTACTGCTCCGCGTATCCCGTGCAAGAGTTCTCCATTGCTTCTCTGTTGGAAATACCCTGGCTCTCTTGCACGAATGTCAAAACAGAACGAGCCATGAAAACGTAGAGGGGAACCCATTCGTTCACTTCCTCCTTTGGACTCCAGATCTTTTCCTCCGGGAAATCCCGGTACTCGGTGTCCAGGTCGGTTTGTTCCCTGCATTCTGGGATGTCTGCGACACCTCCGCGGTGTTTCTGAAATATTTCCAAGATTTTAAGCTCTCTGAACCATTTTCATAAACTTACAAATAGTATCACTCCCTTTAATATGAACTTATCGAGTGATTTAATAATATAAATAAGTATGGAAAATTAAGGATCCATAGATCTTTGATCCATTTTCGTGAATTTTAAAGTAATATGAATTTCTTGAGAAGAAAAGTCGATGGAAGACTAGTGCGAAACTACCGAGTGATTTAATAATATAAATAAATATGGAAAATTAAGGATCTATAGATCTCTGATTCATTTCCGTGAATTTGAAAGTATTATGACTTTCTCAAGCAGAAAAGACGATGGAAGATTAGTACGAAATTATCGAGTGATTTAATAATATAAATAAATATGGAAAATTAAGGATCCATAGATCTTTGATCCATTTTCGTGAATTTTAAAGTAATATGACTTTCTTGAGAAGAAAAGTCGATGGAAGACTAGTACGAAACTACCGAGTGATTTAATAATATAAATAAATATGGAAAATTAAGGATCCATAGATCTCTGATCCATTTTCGTGAATTTCCAAACGACGCTTTCACGGTGCAATTGGAAAAGATAGTGAAACATCAATATGGCGGTCGAAAAGTAGATCCTAGAGAGCTCTAAATTTAGAAAATTCAAGATTTTACATAATCGATATTCTAGTAAACAGAAAATTCTCTTCCTCCATACTTCTAACAGTTACTAACAACCAATAAATAAAAATTTCAACACAAGAAACACTATGAATCATTTACCTTCATCGTTAGATGAAGACAATCGTTTAATCCTTGAAATTTCTAAGTACTAACAATGTCAGTTCTGAGGCTTTCACCACCTGATTTATTCGAGTTATAAATCGAAAGTATCGATCGATAAATATTGATCAACTATTACAAAAAAAAAAACTGATGTTAAGATGAAGATAAAATCACTACCTCGTTCACTGATGCACTCTCGATGCCCATCACGCAGTTCAAGTCGGTCTTTTTGTTTGGTCTCGTTTCTGTACCTCGCGAACGACGTCACCAGCAGGTCTGCAGGCCCTTAATGATCAGGATAATCTTCGTGTCCGCTTTATACGACCTGCGACAACCACCCCACGAAAGAAGGGCGACAACGGATCTCCCCTCTCCCTCTCTCGCGGACAAAAGACCTTTCGGCAGAAAGGTACACGATTGTTAGCCTTTCCTGCCAACAATTTCCCTTCTTTCTTGGTTTCATTGTCATCGTCCGCCAATCAAACCAAGAGAAAAATCGGATTTTCTTATCGCGGGGACTTACCGACTGCTGGTCCACCTCTTCATTTCAAGTCCGTTAATTAAATTTTTCAAGGAGAAATAAAACTGAGAAGGGTATTATTTTAAAGTATTGCAAGAGAAAAATTCTGATTTAATTTTGGAAATAATTTGGGTCCACTAATTAAACGTTTCCGGAAGAAATGAAATATAGAGGCTATCGCTATGGTGTACGAAAGAAATTCTAACGTAAGATTGTAAATGGATTTGAGTCGATTAACTAAATATTCTAGAATGAAGAAATTACGACCGTGCAAATATTGCGTAAAAGAATTCTTACGTTGAGTTTATTTCGCGAGAAGTAGGATTCAGATTTTGGAATATATGTATTGCAAGGGAAAAATTCTGGTATAATTTTGGTATACGAAAGAAATTTTAATGCAAGATTTTAAACGGTTCGAGTGAATTAATCGAATATTCCATAAAAAGTAAATTAACGAGTAGGTCAAAAAAATAGTATAAAAGAATTCTTATCTTCTTACCACTCGGTTTTGGTCCACTAATTGGGTGTATTAATTAAACCTCTCATAAAAAAAAAATGAGCAACAGAACATAAGAACTTGAATATTGTGGGGAAAAAAATCGCATGTAAAATAAGGAAAAAGTGTGAAAAGTTAATAAGGATGATTATTATTGAAAAAATACGTACCTTTTCTTGAAAAACGAGCAAAGCATCAAGAAGTCCAGAAGAACGAGCAGTCACGTACTTGTGGTGAGAAGTTATCTCGATGGAAATCGCGATCGACAGTGTTCAGAACCGAGATAGAGGCTTAATTTCGAAGATACGAAGGAACTTTACTTTAATTATTGCCCCAAGTTGGAGATCGTGGAGATCGTGTGCGGTTTCACGTGATTCGTTGAGCTGGCCACGAGCCCCAGAAGAAAACTGGACGGAATTACGAAGAGCTACGACGAGAGACACCGTGTCAATTCGTGAGATAAGATAAGCTCGGAGGATACATCCACAACGACAGGGTATTTTCTGAAATTTTCTTATAGAGCATATTATCGTCACGTTATGGCCATCACGTCCACTCAAATTTTTTATTTAACCTACGAATGTTTGCCCGTCGATAATTCGTTGAAAAATTTCCAACATATTTTTTATATTTTTATTTCGATCAAGTTTGGCAAGTATTTCCCAAACGTGTCGATATTCCACATTCAAGGAAAACGAAGAAGGAATTTACTTTAGAATTATTTTCATGAATTTGTCGCGTTAGTATATTAAAGGTATCGATGTTCGAGAATAAAAAAGAAAAATATTGCGATCGGTGTTGAAAGGGACGTCGAATGAGGTTCAAAGTTCAAAGAAACATTTTTCTCTGTCGATCTCCTCCTCTTGTGGTACACTTTCGGTAGGAAAGGAACCCTTTGCATGAGTCATCTTTTATTTGTACAGATTGTTATTCTATTCCCTCTAATCCGTCGTGATGTCATCTCGAACGAAAATAATGTTGCAAAGTAGGAAAACAGTTTACGAAAAACAAGGAGAAAAATGCTCGTACATGGACAATAAATGTGGAACAATTCACAGAGGTACCATTTTCCTGTCCTATTGTCTCCGAAGATAAGTGGAGGTTTCATTGTTCCATCAGCTGTATTCCTTACAATGATTCTTTGAACGGTAGTTGTCCAGTCGCGATAATATAGGTCAGTTATTGTTGCACAGGTAGAGGAAAGCCTTTTAAGATTGCAAAGCGGGCACAACGAATCAAGGGTACGTGTATGCGTGCACAGATGCAGGGTTTATCGTGAAGATTCAGCACAAGTGTCGCTATTATATAACAATTCAGATTAATGGAGGACTTTTTATGGTACCTTTGATACTTAGAATCAAAAAAAGAAAAAGAATTTATATTTGTGGAATTTCCTTTTAAAGGGGAATTATTTTTCTTCTTTTTTTTTGGTACCTTTGACGATACTTGAACAATTTGATCTTGATTATCGAAAATGATCGAATGATTTTTTTTCTTTTTCCTCTTTAAGAATTTGTCAAAGTGAATTTCTTTTTTTTTTTTTTAAAGGGGGCATTCAATGAATAGAATTACTTAAAATTTACAGATATAACCGTGTATTTATAATCGTTTATACAAGATTTATATCCTCGTTAATGCCTAACAGGTTGATTAGTGTGTGTTCAATTTTCTCAATGGTGTATTGAACGAATCGATAAAGTGCTTGAAATGTGGTTTATACTACACTCACGTACGATAATAGTATAAATTATAAATTACGCGAAAGAGAAAAAAGAATTGATGATTTATATTTTTTTTTTCTTTTCCATCGGCTCTCGAACCATCTTATCATTTTCATTAATCGTTCGAGTAGAAATCATATTATGACGATTATATTGCACAGCCATCGAGTAATAAATAGAGCTCATGATAATTTCGAATGCGGACAGAGAGGAAGAAAGAGAATAGAGTTGCCTTTGAACTAATAAGGCGAGAATAATGAACCAAAAACACATTTCGCTCAACAATCATACAATTCTATGCATACATACATATATATATGTATGTTTTTTTTTTACTTGTCAAAAAGCGCGTTAATGTCTAATCAATACAATGCCTCCTTAAACGCTACGAGTAAAACAAAACGTCGATCCATTCAACTGAACCGACGAGGGAAAAAAAAATTGGTAAAACATGGTACAATTGTGCCCGTAGCCCAACAACAGGAACGAATAGAGCTACAATTGTAATAATAATAATAATAATAATGGGTCAATCAACGAATGCAAACTCTCTGGTGAGTCGACGTGTGATATATGATACAGATTAATAAATGGGAGGGTCGAACATCGTAATTTCGACCCAGATTTACGATCGAAACGTACACCCGTTAGTTTGTACAAAGTAGAATGTCGTTTGTTCACTTGTTGGCAAGAATATCGCCGTCAACGATATAGAAAAATGAATATAGCATAGAGAAAGTATGTTTAATGGTGGTAGATAGAAGTTACCCTATTGTAATAATTCTACGATAAAGTGGCATGCGTGTGCAGTAAATGAAACTATGAATCTATGAATGGTGTAAGATCTCTGAGTAAAAAGTAAGGATTCTCTTAATACTTTGTAAACAGCTAATCAATATACTTATTGGTAACGCGCCTAACATAATGTAATTGGCAGTATTAATCTACTACTATAATTATTGCTGCCTATATACGTATAGTAAGTTTCGATTGTAACGATATTCTCGCCAACGTGTGCTTGTGTCGATCTATCGCTAGAGGAGAAGGGGATTTGTACATCGTTTGTACAACGGTGTGACTCAATCTCGTCTGCGCCACGTGAATTTCGCCCTTTGGCTTGTTGTCTCCACGGCCACTGGCATTGGATGAGCATATGGACAGGCTGGTTTCGTACAGAAAGGATGGTACTTGCACTGTTTAGCTGGATGTGAGAATACACACCCCAATTTGGTGCAGGATAACCCAAATTTGCATTTGGGATGTCTGTAAGCACACTTGTCGCCGAATTTACACGCTGGAAATGCACTGAAGTTGAAAAAGAAATTAAAATTAACGAGTTTATAAAAAATTGCGATTGAAAAAATTAAATAAAAAAAAAATTGAACCTGCACATGACGAGGGGGTGAAGATACGCGCACTTATTTCCTAATGTACAATTTGGCCAGTATCTACACTTTTCCTTTGATTTGTCTATCACTGTCACTGTATTTTCTGTTAATGGTTTCTTCTCTAGACCTGAAAACGTTAAAAAAAAAAAACATTGAGAAGTTTATAGCATTAAATGTTTATGAAAAATAAGTTATTGAAATGAAATAATTTACGTTTAGTTAATAATGGACTCGTCAACAACGTGCTGGCCTTTAAATCTGCAGGATTTGGTGAATGTGATCTGTTATAAATAATGGGGCTCAATTTTCTTCTCTTTTTTGGTATCTCTTCAGTTTTGTCTACATTCTCTGTGTTACAGTTTTCGTTGTTCTCCTCTGCTCTTTCCTTTACACTTATATCTCCCTCTGTTTCCATGTCTATTTGGAAGACAGAAGTTTCTGACTCGTTCTGTATGTATATATCATTTTGTATCGTCGAAAGGGCAAGTTCATCATCTTCGTTCACCTACAAACATGAGCTATCAGAATAAGGTACTAAACAACCAATTTGGTACAAAAATATATAATTTAGACTGTTACGAACTACCTCCATTTCTAAACGCTCGTCATCGTCAGACGTAGTTTTCTCTTTCATTAAATTATTATTATATCCATTCAGTGTGACTAAGAATTTCTGGTTATCGTCGCTCCTTTGAAACAAAGACATTACGACACCCATGTGTTCCTCTGTGACCGGTTGCGGTACATCTACAGACCGTACAATACTAAATATATTAGAGAAACAATTTTAGGTATTATACATATCTCCAAGCATAGAAATAATAATATACTTACAAGATTTCGATTTCGACTCTGAAACGTCTGTATTCAATTCTACTTGTATTTTCTCCATGACTAATCTTTTATTGGAATTAAGGTGTACCGACAAATTTTGACCCACGTCTCTTACAGCAGCAGGTTTAAGATGCTTTAATGTTTGTTTCTTGTCCTGTGGCAATAGGTGTGTTTCAATGAAAATAAACGTGTTAAGGTTTGCAAAAAAATTATATTAATTTTTTTTTCTTTTGGAGCATCAACAATATTGTACAATTTATCTATTACATTTTATACACACCAATAAAGATGGCTCTGGATTCTTTTGCGTAACGACAGACTGATTTGCTTCTGCGACCGCTCTTAACAGAAGCGATTGCGTGGCGCGTTTCTGCGTAGGTTGCAATGGTTTCAGTGGTCTTGGTGTTACGATTACTTTGCTAGGTATCTTAGTTTCTTCAACTTTTTCTTCTGGATCGCTGCATTCCTTATTCACCTTTTCTAATGATCTTGGTCGCTTTCTTTCAGTTTTCACTGGAGCAGGTTTATTTATAGCTATTATGTGGGACTTGATAGGACCAGAATTCCCCAAAGACTGTGCATCATCATCCAATTCCTCTTCTGCACCCAGTGTGAGGTAGTCTTCATCCTCACTGCTCTGAGAACGCCTGACAGATGAATTGAAGCCGCTCTTCATGCTTACTGGCTTAAAATTATTCTTCAGTGGTCCTAATCTGTTCTTTATATTTTTATTGTTACTCAATGTATCTCGATCTTGCTCCAAAGGCTTGCTCTTGAACTCCACAGATTCCTTACTCCCCAATTGTTTCGGTGATTTGTTAGTACTTGCAATACCCAAACGATCCTTAATCGTACCCGTAGTTTTCTCCGCTGATTTCGACTTTAGATTAGAATTTACTTTCTCCCTTAATTCTACACTCTTAGCTGCTTTCTCGATTTTAAAACTGCCTAATCGAGTCCTGATGCTACTAATTTTATCAGATTCATTGTATTTCGGTTCAATCTCGCGGGTCCTCTTCGTACGATCCTCCGTATCGAAGTTTCTTCCCCTCTGAAAATTATTATTTCGATTGTTGTCCATCCGATGCTTCTCAAGACGCTTCTCGTTTTGCCTATACCGACTTTCGGTATCTGCTTTTTCTCTGTGAACTTCAAATTTCTTCCTGGGTGAAACCACACCCAAACGATTTTTAATAGAGACAACAGAAGTGACTTTTGGCTTGTTAACACAAGATTTCAATTTCTTTGTGTTATCTTCTGTAGTGCTTTCTGCATCCTCTTCAATTTTGGACCGCTTTGCTTCATTCTGTTTCTTTTCTGAATTCTCTCTGTAATTATTTGCAGTGTCCAATGGTCTTTTCAGATTTCTAGATGACGAAACATCCACCTTTGTATCAGAATGAGAATCTCCAGATTTATTATTGGGAGTTTCAAAAGATGGAACTTCTTTATTGATATTTACATTCTGACTATCAGTTATCTGTATTCTTTTTGATACAGATTGTTGAGAAACAACAGTAACAGTTGACGTACCATCTGATTTATTCTCATGATTGGTACCTTTCACTGACTTATCTACACTCTTATTCTGACTTGTGTCCAATTTTTGACTAGATATGGACATTTTTGTATTTTGCTTATGGAATGACTTGTCATCTTTCACATTCTTATTGGAAGATTTCTCAACAGTCTGAGTAGCAAGCTGATCTTCCAAGAAAGAAGTAGTCGATGTCTTTCTTTTTTTCCTTTCCTCCTCCTGCTTGACAACAACTGTAGGCACAAACTCTCTCAGTGATTTCTTCTTCGCTACAGTGACCTTCTGTAGTTTCTTCAGCACCTGGTCATGCAACCAATCAACAAATGGCGTTGTACAGTTCTCCAGAAACAAGTACAGGTCCTCATGCATCTGCTGGCGAGACTTTTTATTTACAACCATTACTAAAATATAATCTGGTAACTCCTCATCGTACCGTATCCCTAGTTCCAGCAATTTTGCACGAATAGCACTCTGAAAAAGAAAGAACAACAAAATTTGTTTAATATATTGTCTATAATATATAGAAATCACAATAAGAAACACACAATTCTGTTCTGCAAATTATCTATTTTAATCCAATTTACTTTTCATTGAAATTTCAATATCTCCATCTTTACTTTTTTATACTTTCTATACTTAAGTGAAATTCGTATGGAAATCTATCACAAAATTAATGAAACGACATATTAAGAATGTCGCAATTTTTCCATTCCCCAAAACTCCCATAATTGTAAATCCGTAAATTGTCGGAAATTGAATAACAACGATACAATACGATTGTAAAAATGTTAAATAAAAGAATATCGATAATCCTTCAAAATTCATCGTTGAAGGCTATTGAACACAACTAGGTGGATAGAAAAGTGTACATATACCCGAGTAAAACCCAGAATCCTTTACTTACCCGCAATTGATTCGTCACTTCTATCCCGCGTATGTCCATGACGGACGATCACATTTAACGAACTAAACGTACAAAGAAAGAAAGCGATTGTCGAGTCAAGAAATCGACGTTATTATCACGGATATTAAAGAATAAAAACATTCTCCGCCACGAAGGACCAGAATGCTTCCTTTCACTGATCAGGTAATCGACCTAGGTAAGAAACCCTATGGGATTTTTGGCTATCTGAAATAATATAACTATGCTCGATAAATTGAAGTTTTTTCCTAATCCTTTCTAATGATTCCATTCTTCAATTGCTAGCGAAATTTGATCTTTAACGTTCGAACTCCGAACGCTCTGAATATTACATGGAAATAATGCACTTTTCACAGGTACTGAAATGAGCAGTTCACAATTTCCGCTCTATTGAGATACGCACATTACATGTAGCTTAAGCGGTTCTATGTTTTGCTTATTTAATGGTTTAGTAGACGCGCGAAAGTACGAGCTGAATTTGCATTTGGATGGAAAATAGAAAATTGGTTTATTATTTGACTAACTTCGTATACGTAGTATTTCGTAAATTGCTATTTACTTAGTTTGAATAACAAGGGATTTGAGTATTTAACGATTAATTGGATAATTTTAGAGGAACTCTTAAAGCAAGAATTAAGAATGTCAATTATAAGGAATATTTTTAGATTTTCTCATTTACGTCTGTTTTATGATATTTTCGTTTTATCCGTGAAGATCACTTTTGCCATGACAGTGGCCACGTTTAAGATGGTTATACCACCTCGAGCAAAGAATTTATTAGGAGAGACAGTACTGGTAAATGAAAACACTATTTATTATGGAATTGCAACATTCACATTCTCGTGTCACGTATATGATCAGATAACCGGTGCTGGACACGGAATTGGTCGCGAGTTGGCTATTCAATTAGCTTCTCTGGGTTGCATAATCGTCTGCTGGGACGCAGATAACGAGGCGAATCGATTGACGATGAGCACGATATCGAAAAATGGCGGGGAAGTAAGAGAAGATCCAAAATGATACAAATAAAAAATTTAATTAAAATTCTTTTACATAAACAATATAGGGTGTCCAAATAATTTTTCATGGGTGAAAAAATTTTCTTTTCTTTAAATTGAGAAAAATAATAATTATTAAAAGGTTATAATGAGAAAATATCATCTAGGTTTATGGTTTCGCGGTCGATGTATCGAAGAGGCTCGAGGTTCGAGAAGCCGCGAGGTTGATGAGGAAAGTGGGCGTGCCAGAAGTGTCCATCCTGATTAATAATGCAGCTGTACTATATCATAGCTCCTTTCTTCAACAAGATTCGGATTTTGTAGAGAAGACATTCAGTGTCAATGTCCTGTCGAACTTCTGGGTGCGTTTATTCGTCGAATTATTCGCATAAAATTCAAGAATTATGAACACCAAAGATCGTACATCAGAATTTATTTATTTCAACAGACGATAGAAACTTTTCTGCCGAACATGATACATAATAGAAGAGGACATATAGTCTGCGTGAGCAGCATGTGTGGCATATACGGGGTGTCCCAGAAAGTAGCCTATTGCTCCTCTAAATTCGCCATCAGAGGTGAATAAATTTTTTAATAAAAAACATTACACCAATATTTTCCAAAACTCTTGAAACAGTTAGAAATTATTCACGAATTATGTAAATTCGATACTCGTGTCCTTCTGAGTAAATTCTTGTTTAGAGAAGTATTCAAACGAGACGGAACATATGTTGATCTTCAACAGGACTGATGGAGGCCCTTCATGAAGAATTAAGACTGGACTCTAAGTCTACTAATGTTAGATTTACGACTATTTATCCTTTTTACGTGGACACTGGACTAGCCAGGGATCCAAAGTATAGGTAAATCGTAGTTCACGAGACGTTAGTTTGACATTGCCGAAATCAAATAACTTGTTATCGAAATGTGCGACGTTTATGGCAGGTTTCCTTGTATATTTGGAATTGTATCGCCAGAATACGCGGCTGGAGAGATAATTAAAGCAATCAGAAGGAATTATACAGAATATTCTATCCCCAGGTGTCTCTTTACATTGAATTCTATCAACAGGTACTTTATACTTCCCTTATCTCAACATTAATACTATAATTTCAAGCAAAATTCTAGGATAATTCCATAAGATAAAAATTAGGAATTACTTTCTTCATAACTAAATTCATGTATGATCGATAAAAGCTATTTATTTTAATTCTAAAATTTCCTATTTGAATAGAAACATTCAAAAATTAGTTAATAAGTATGAAAATTTGTTTATCTCTTCATTAAATCATATCCTTAAGACTAATTCAACGTTCTTATGATCCTAAAATCTTCGATGGCCGTTTATGGCTTCCAGGATGGTTCCCGAAACGGTGATGAGGCTAATCCTCGATTTCCTGGCGAACGTGGACCGGAAACGACAAGAGAAATATGCTACCTGCTTAACTGACGCATCCTGAATCGCTCCAATATAGAATTACCTAAGTCCATATTACGTTTCGTTAATTACAAACTCTTACCATTGCGTTACAATATGATGTCACGCGATATATAATTAACGTTACAATAACACGTTTATAATCAAAGATTAAACAACGTTTTACTAGAAAATACGTTGTTAAACGCTTTCTCGGGCACTTAACAAGCAGCAGAACAGAAATATAAACGTTCGACTTTCCAATATCTAAGAATCTGAAAAGTTGAACAATCTTGCATAACTGGTTACGCATTATGACGCACAGGTCATGCAAATTTAATTGTAAATGATTAATACTCATCGTTCGAGTTTGCGTTATTACATAATTATAGATGGGAAATTTCTAGTTTGCAAGATTGTAATCATACGTAGAATTCGAGCGTGGAAAGTTTCATCGATATAATCGCTCCAATCGATGTAGAGCACGCTTGAAAATAAGGGAAAAAAGAATTATGGTTATTGTAAAGGTAAAAGAATGAACTCATAGACTAAATGACACACTGTTTGGCTATTCTTCGCGAACTTGGCCGTCAGCCTTGAGAGCACACGACTTTTTATTCATCGTGAAGTTGAAATTTCCGGGGAAATTATGGCTGCAATAAACGTGAAGCAGGAAGAAGCTAAAAACAGAAGGACGAGTGGATTTTTCGTTTTTGAAAAAAAAGTTATTATTCCTACGTGAAATGTTACGAAGCAATTATACTACGTAATAAGATCTCTTTGTGAATGTTTTGTAAAAAAAAGAAGGAAAAGGTTAAACAGTTGCTGTTGAATAGAGATATATTACGTTTATGAAGCGTTGTACTTGTTCCGTAATTTTCTATGGAGAATATGGTGGCCTTGACCATGGACGTTGAACCGAACCGGTTCAAAGGACGTTCACACTCCTTTACCTTTCGCTTTTGCGGAATATGTGTACACGCTTTATTATTTAAAAAAAACTTTTTTTCCTGATGTGTTATAGTTACTGTATACGTACTTTCTTGTGCATTATGGTATTGTGTGACTTTTTCATATTAAATTAGTAGTTTGTCTTGGAAAATTGTGTAATGGAAGCTCTTTCTCTTCATTTTTTTGAGATACGACTGAGAAGAAAATGGAGAAGAAACTTTTTAAATTTTCATTTGATTAAGTTTATGAATAATTTCTTTTAATAATATCCTGTAATTATATACTTTATAATTTAACTGATGCCTGTACGTGTATACACTCATCAACTTGAATTATCACACATAAAGGTGGCCCTAGAATTTGCATACCTGGGGACAATGAACGTCGACAGGTCAAAGGAATCTTTTCCAAATAGAAAGCGTTCGAACGTGTCGTTTCATGTCTTCCATGAAAAGACGTTAAATTCTCTTAATACTCGTAAACACGTACTATTGTTTTGCTATGCTAATTTCGCTAATTGAATATACTTGCGATGTTTACGCGAACAGAAGATCTGCATTAGATCATTTTCATGGAGAAAAGAAAAAAATGGAACTAAAAATATAGACGATAATGCTATAAAATTCCAAATTCAAATTGTATATTTAAAATTTTGAATTTTTTCATTTTTCCTTTGAA
>NW_017100430.1:115280-124848 GCF_001263275.1 Habropoda laboriosa | reverse complement strand
AAAATTCCAATTTCAAATTTAATAATTAAAATTCTGAATTTTCTCATTTTTCCTTTGAACAACTAATAAAGAATATTAAATATTCAAAACTGAAAATTCCAATAATTCTGAATTTTCTTACTTTTCTTTTGAACAATTAAGAAAGGATATTAAATGTTCAAAATTGAAAATTCCAAATTCAAATTTACCAATTAAAATTCTGAATTATTTAATGTTTCCTTTGAACAATTAAAAAATTGAAATATTGGAAAAATGATTTAATTCTATTTTTAATGCAATCTGTGACGCATTTTCTCTTAAACAACATGCTGAATCACTTGACTTGATCGTCTGCTTACCATTTCCACTTCATCTTATTCTAAATATCAAGATCATAGTCCACAATAATAATTTTTATTCGATAGAATCTAACATAAATGACTATTCCTTAGTAAGCAATGAAATAAGGCCTGTCTAATCGAACAAAGATAGAATCACTCAATAAATTACAATATTGAACAATTTATTCAGTATAATCTTCGATCCAATCGACTTCTAAATCACCAACTACCATAATGTCGAACAAATTCTATCCTAAACACTAATTTATCACTTGCAAGTACATTATATCCATCTAACACCCATTATTTCACTCACCTTGAGTGATTAACTCCACTTTTTACAATTTTTTTAATTGTAATATCAAAATACACGATTACTGCTCAATTTTTCATAAATAAAATAAATTTATCAAATTCCATTTGATGCAATTAATCGCCTTAATTTCTAAACAGCTCATATCACAAAATAAATTCACTTGTAGAATATTTATTTGACAACATACGTGGACTTTTCTTTTTATTTATTTATTTATTTCCACGATTATGGGCCCACTTGTATACAAAACAATACATACAGTGAGCAGATAAAATATCGATAGTAAAGTGAGAATAAAGAAAAATTGAACGACAAATTAATTTGAATGATTTTGGTTCATTTAAACGTGTGAGCGGGTCGTTCTTAGTCAGTTTAGACAAAAAAGCAGACAACATCGAGAAGGAGCATAAAGATGATGGCCTTGCTGCTCTGGCTGCTTTTGCGTCAAGATTTTCAAACCCGTATTCAGTTAAGTTCAAGCTGCTCTAGCAATCGAACTTCCTCTCATACTTCTCGAGAATCCTCTAAAGTTCCTCTAGTGTGGTTTTCGGTGCAATTTTCACTCTTTTCGAAAGCTAGATTCCAGTGATTATCAGTTGATGTTCGCTTTCTACTCTTCCCTGTCCCTTAGTTCCAACAATACAACCGTTAAACTAATAATTCGTGGATAAAACAATTTCACTTGCACAGTGTATGCTTAAAATAGTGTCACAAGGTGTGTGATTAATTCTCAAATTAGAATATTTCGTATCGGTGAATGATTTTCAACAAAAAGTGAATTTTTTCTTCACCTTTCCTCTCGACTCTTATCTTCAATGTTACAACGATTGAATTAACAATTCACGAATAAAGCAGTTCCAGTTGTGCTATTCAAATTGTGTGACTTAGCTGGAATTCAAAATATTCTCATCGGTGAATGATTTTTATCGGGAAGTGAATTTTTCCTGCGATCTTCCCGTTCAATTCTTAGCGACAGAAAAACGTATTTGTAATTGCAGCGTGGATTTTACAAGAACAGAGAAATTTTTGAAGTTTAGTCTCGAGGCATCGATAAGTGAAACTCAGATATTTGTCTTTCGTGAATTTCAGGCTTGATTCTTGGAATTTTCAGTGCAGAAACAGTTTCGAGGCTCGTTTAACCAGTTTCTTTCTTTTTTTTTTTTTTATAAAAACCGTAATAATTTCAATATTGTACCAATAGAATGATTACTAATTGTACTAAGGACAGTCATAAAGCGAAGTCCACCTTGAAACGAGATGAACCGGAATTTACGCTATAAAATTGGATTAGAATCTCTTTACCTTGAACCGAGAACTGAAAAAAAAAGAATCATGTCTGCATATAACAACACTGCTTTTTGTTACTTCGTTGCACAACTAAAAATCGTATTGTCATTGTTAAAGAAGATATAATTAAGACAAGAGTACGTGAGGGAAAATTTATGGCTGTTTAGGAGGCTAGGTTTAAATGAGAATTGAAAATAGAAAAAGAAATATCGTGAGATGCGTTGAAATGGTGGAAATGAATTTTCAGCGGAAGTAAAGAAGACGTGAACCTCTATGGCAATGTAAAGCTTCTTGTTTGACTTCGTAGCTTTACCGTTGAGCACCAACGATCCCAATCTTCATGGTGAACGCTGGAGTCAGTGGTTCGTAACATCAACGAGACTTCTTGGATTCTTCGTGTCACAACTCACGGCAAGTTCAAGGTATGTCCATTCATTTTCAGGCTTTTCAGGTGTTCTCGAAAGAGGAAGAATTGAAATAAACAAAATTGGATATGAGTGTGGCATAAGAAGTGCTGTTTGAAAGTTTCGTAATGCTTGAATTTTACGAATTTTCAAATCTGAGAATTCAAAGAGTTGTGAATTTTAGAATATTTCAATTCATAAATTTGCAAGTATCGGAATTTTCCAATCTCCAATTTGCGAATCTTGAAATCCTCAAACTCCAAATTTACAAATTCTTAAATTCTCAATTCCCAAATTTGCGAATTTTGAATCTTCAATTACCAAATTTGCGAATCTTGAATCTTCAGTTCCCAAATTTGTGAATGTTGAAATCCTCAATTCCCCAATTTGCAAATATTGGAAGTCTACAATCTCCAAATTTGCAAATTTGAAATTCTCAATTACCAAATCTGTAAATTTTTAAATCATCAAGTTCCCCAATTTGCAAATTCTTAAATTCTCAATTCCCAAATTTACGAATTTTGAATCTACAATTACCAAATTTGCGAATCTTGAACCTTCAGTTCCCAAATTTGTGAATGTTGAAATCCTCAATTCCCCAATTTGCAAGTATTGGAAGTCTACAATCTCCAAATTCGCAAATTTGAAATTCTCAATTACCAAATCTGTAAATTTTTAAATCATCGAGTCTCCAAATTTGCGAATTTCCAAACTCTCAATTCCCAAATTTACGAATTTTCAAATCCTCAAATTTCCAAATTTATAAGTTTTGAAATTCTCCAATCCCCAGATTTTCGAATTTGGAAATCAAACGATTTTCATGACTTCCCGTCTAACGTTTATATCTCTTTTCCATGAAAATTTCTGTCATCGTCCAAAAAAACCTTACAAAGAAAACCTTTTATTCAACTAAATCATGCTAATCCTCAGTTCCTTTTCCTTCTACAACAAAGGATACATCGTGATTCACTTCAGGAAGTATCAAACTCCATCTACAGGCTGAATAACATCATCAAACAGTAAAAACCATGACGGAACCATAAAACAGTTCGTGTCAAAAGCGCTACAAAGATCTTACGTCACTTCTGGAGCAATGACCATTAATGTATTCACAGCCATAAATGAGTTTGAGACATTTCCTAACCGTGAATAATAAATACATAAACTTAAATTATTTCACACTCTTTTCAAATTTCACTTGAGAAAATAAGTTATTATATAAGGTAGTGGTAATTAAAAAAGAGAAATATATCGTTAGTATTAAAAAAAAAAAAAATCTAATTAGAATCTATTATGTAATAGAAAGAAAGCGATATTAATTGCATTTACAACTGGAGCAATATGATGTTATACCTTTAAGTATTCTGCATATTCTTTATTATCAATTTTATTACCCTGGTAGTCTAACGAGATCATTTCTCTTCCTGTTACACTAGAAGTTTATTACAATTGAAAATGGCACAGGATTAATTTACCTCCAGTATTGCCTTCATTCTTACCAATGGAAACCAATTAACTTTAATTATCTACCTCTTTATTACATAGAACCCCCATTATTACTCTAATTATGCGTCTCAATTTCGAACAAAGAAATATTCACTATTTGGAAATTAGGAAAATCCTCTACAGCATTAAAGGAGACCAATTGTGTCACCCGTTACAATTTATAATATAATTTACTACCTTTTTCTTAAAAAATTCGTGTTATTTACAAATTATTATTGTAACTAATTACTAAAACACTAAAAATCACCGTTAACTTGACAAGAAATTGTATGATCTCATTCTACTTTATTTAAAGAAATTTTAATTCCCGAGATTAACCCTACTTCGTTCTTCCGTTCGATTACACACTTGAGATTTTTTGGGTCAAAAAAAAAAAACTCGAAAGATCTTATGTGTAATAATTTTTGTTACCAGCACGTCATATGTACCTGCCACAAAAAACTTTTAATGTAACGTTAAGGGAACATAAACTTGATAACAGCAGAAGTTATCAAAAAGAATAAGAAGGCGACGGTTCCAAAGAGACCCGAAGACATCGCGCTAGGGTTAAATAAAAATAAATGCATAAAAGTAAATGTAAATTGTAATTCTCAGATTCACGCTATTTCTTGCCAGGAATACTAATTTCTTCCACAATCGATGTGATTTACAAACGACAGAAATACGAATGGTATATATTTAGACAAGTTATCAACTTTGTCACGAGGTAACGAGTTAATGATATGGTACACTGCTGTCCATAAGTATTAGGACACCTGTTACGTTGGTGCAGAAAGTATTAAATGATTTAAATTACATTTCTTCGTCAAAGTTAGTATCGTATATCATATGACGTGTAGTCTCGCAAATTACTTCCACAATTTTATTTATTAAATCATATCGTCAAATTCAATTTAATGTAACTATTTCATTTAACGATATACCGGGTGTCCCAAATTTTTTCGATCAAACTTTGCCAGTGTATTCTATGGGTATAAATAAGAAGGAAATGTGATGTAAACATATGTCGTTTGAAGCTTTGTTAAGAAGTTATAGCAATAATACGAAATACGAAGGGAAAGGTAACGGATGTGAGGTTATGATACAAAATAGGAATAGATCAGCGGTATGTACACCTGTTTAGTCTGTTTATGCGAACTGTGTTTACGATTTGAGATCGTTGAAAGTGTTGAATGTAACTTTCCCCAGTATCGTTCGTTTTTTTCTATCATAATAACCGCAAGTTCGTTACCATTCCCTTCGTATTTCGTATTTTCGTTATAACTTGTTAACAAAGCTTCAAACGACCTATGTTCATATAACATTTTCTTCTTACTTACACCCATAGAATATACTGGCAAAGTTTAATCGAAAAAATTTGGGACACCCGGTATATGTGTATGTTAAGGTCTTTTACGATATTTTCTAAAAACAGCATATTTACAATTTTATATAGAAATTTCGGATTGTTTAACGAAAATATTGTACCACCAACTGTGAAACGAAGCTATTCAAATGCTAGAACTTCAAAAATTCTCCGCGCACCTATGTATTTAGTTGTGATTGTGAAATAAAAATTCGAACTCGTGTCTGAAACGAGTGATCTGCAGTGAAATGGTTAAATTACATTTCTTCACCAGATTTAATAACACATATCAGTAGAAATGTATTACGAGTTTCGAAGTTGAATAATTTTGTAACGTCCCATTCGCTTCAGATTTGTGAAAGAGTCTCAATACTTATGAACAGGAGTGTAGCTTTTATCCAAGAACGCTGTTCGTTTTCCTAATTATCGTAGATCTCATTACGAGCGGTGTGTGTCGGTGAGCACAAGTTTACCTTGAGGAAAGCTGAAGAATCGAGGAGCAAGTTCACGACAAACTTCTACGTGGAGGTTTGTGCACGCTTATATCACGACACCAGCGGATTACCAAGTCGATCGAGAAGTCACTGACACCAAAGGCATAAACGTGTTCTCTGCACTACTGCATGGATGCAGTCATGAAGAAATCTGGCTGATCCGTTTAAAACTATAGAAGTTTCATTTGTTTCTGTCATAGGAAGTGCATCATTGGAGTTGGAATTTTTATTTATTCTTTGGAGAATTGTGGATATGTAAAAATATATTAGTTGAGTTTTTCTTGTAGATAGGTACGAATTTTTATTTTTTTCCCTTTTCTGAGAGATAGATCATTAAAGCTGGAATTTTTATTTATTCTTTGAGGAATTGTGGATTTTTAGAAATATGTAAGTTGAGTTTCTCTTATAGATAGGTATGAATTTTTATTTTTTCCCTTTTTTGAGAAATAGATCATTAAAGCTGGAATTTTTATTTATTCTTTGAGGAATTGTGGATTTTTAGAAATATGTAAGTTGAGTTTCTCTTATAGATAGGTATGAATTTTTATTCTTTTCCCTTTTCAAGAAGTAGATTAGTAGAGTTGGAATTTTTATTTATTTCTTGGAGAATCGTGGTTCTTTAGGGATATGGAGCTTAAATTTTTATTTATCTTTTTAAGGCTATACAATTTTAAGAATTTAGAATTAATCCTTTGAAACTGTAAAGCATTCTTTTTTTCTTTTCATTCTTTCTTTAGAGGAATTTTTGTTTTGTTTGTTAGTATATTTGTGATTGAAAATTAGCTAATTGAAGGAATTTAGGTGAAATTCCAATCCCTACTATGCGACATTGAATTTAAACGGAGTTACATATACATATATAAAATTCCAGAATGTACAAATCAAAAAATGCACGTTTTAGCGATAAATTCTATTAATTAAGTGTTTCGTAATAGGTACGCAAATTCATCTTAGGCCATTAAGTACATGTTCTACTGCTTTCGTGAAATTTTTAAGATGTACATTTTAATGAAACCAGTTAAACAGTAAAATAGTATTAGGTATACTAGAAGTGTATGCATAATTAAGCCTAATATTATGCTATCAACAGGCTTGCCCAAACTTGTTTCGCTGGTTGAACTATCTTTACTTTAATTTATGTACATTATGTGCCTGTGTACATATATTGGAAATCTTTAGTTACACAATTCTGAATTTAAAATTAAAAATTCAGATTTTTACTTGAAAGTTCAAACATTCAAACTTTAAGCATTCAAATTTCAAGCACTCAAATTTCAAGTATTCGAATTTTAAACATTCAAACTTTACACATTCAAATTTCAAGCACTCAAATTTCTGGCATTCAAGTTTTTGGTATTCACATTTTTAGCATTCAAATTTCAAATATTCAAAGTTTAAAGATTGAAATTTTAAGCACTCAAATATCTTGCATTGTAATTTCTGGCATTCAAGTTTTTGGTATTCACATTTTTAGCATTCAAATTTCAAGTATTCAAAGTTTAAACACTCAAAGTTTAAGCATTCAAATTTCAAGCACTCAAATTTCAAGTATTCGAATTTTAAACATTCAGACTTTACACATTCAAATTTCAAGCATTCAACTTTCTGGCATTCAAGTTTTTGGTATTCACATTTTTAGCATTCAAATTTCAAATATTCAAAGTTTAAAGATTGAAATTTTAAGCACTCAAATATCCTGCATTGTAATTTCTGACATTCAAGTTTTTTGTATTCACACTTATAGCAGTCAAATTTCAAGTATTCAAAGTTTAAACATTCAAACTTTAAGCATTCAAATTTCAAGCACTCAAATTTCAAGTATTCGAATTTTAAACATTCAAACTTTACACATTCAAATTTCAAGCACTCAAATTTCTTGCATTGTAATTTCTAGCATTCAAGTTTTTGGTATTCAAATTTTAGACATCCAAGCTTTAGGCATTCAAATTCCAAACATTCGAGCTTTAAACACCGAGATTTCAGACATTCAACTTTCAAGTATTCAAAATTGAAATACTCAATTTTCAAACTCGAGCATTCAAGATTCATACCTAAATATTCAAGTTAAATAATCCAAATTTCTTCTATTCAATGGAATTTCTTTCTCAACTTCTTATCCATCATATCACCACTTCTTTGCAGCCAAAAAAAAAGGACAACTTTAAATTTCATTCAAGCGAGGGAACGCTCGCCAAAAACTCGTACTAATCAACTTTCATCCTTCTTCCGCCTTCGTTGATCCACGATATCGATGTAATAATTCGGTCAGGCCTCGCACACGAATAAAAAGAATTTACCGTAGATTGAACGTTTTGCTTATATTGCAAAGAAGCAAAATAAAAAGAAAAGAAAAAAAGGCAAAGTCAGACATGCGGAAGAAATTAACGGGGCGTGCAACCATTCTAGCACGTGCATCGAGTCAAATTCTACGCCTATATGCAATCATTCTGTCCTGGTGAACGCTTTCACGTAATGATAATGTTATGCAACAGGAACAACGATTTTTCCATTTATCATACTCCTATGTTTACGCGACACGGGCCACGTGTTTTCTCCAACAATCCAGCGCGCAGGTTCACCCTATTATCTCCAGGGAACTGTATCTCATTTTATTGTTTACTGTTTCGTGAAAGTTTCGCCTGGAATTTCCAACGATACCGATTTTCACAAAACCATCGTCGAATGTGAAGGACTTTTATAGCGTGGAATCATTCGATGCAAGGTGCAGCCATTTTTAATTTGTAGTTAATGAAAATTTTTATTACTTTTATTATCTTATTTTTTATAACTTTATATTGTCACAAATGTGAATAATTCTTTCACCGTGAAAGTATGTTAAATTTGTAATTAATGAAAATTTTGTATTTCAAAAGTATAGACGACATTGTGCTATTTTGTAGAAGATTGTAACGAAAATTTTGAAATTGTGTTTATACATATTTTTCAGTGTGAAATTTTTTAATTCCACTGTAAAATGATGTTCTAATTCGTAGTTACTGAGAATTTTCATTACCGAAGTATAGATTCTCTGGATGATTGTAAGGAAGTGTTTGAAATTGTTTTTTACATGTGAACAATTTCTTACTGTGAAGTGATTTTTCATTTTCTAATTGGTGACAATTTTTATAGAGGACACCGTGTTATTTTGTAAAAGACTAAAGAAATTTTTGAAATTTTTTTCAAATACGAATAATTTCCTATTTGAAAGTTCGATAATTAATATTGTACCAGGAGGAATTCTCTGTTATTATATAATTAAATGGATTGAATTCCTGAAAATGATTTTTGAGAACAGTATGTAAAAGCGTAATATAAACTTGTCACATATATCTGCAATTTTATTGTTCAAATTTAATCGTTGAAAAGGGTATCTTATTTTATCCTCTATCGTTCTGTGAGACTTTCTTATGCAATTCGACGGTTGAAATCTCTCAGAGTATCTCTTTAAACTACTTCCTGATAACAAGTAACTACAGTTATTATAATTTTCGATGGTGAAAAATTGAAGTTTTGGTAGGTTACGTAAAATGCAGAGATTTAAAAAAATGACGGTACACACGATTGTGAAATATGGTGGTGCACGTGATTATGAAATATGGTGGTGTATACACACCTTTCGTGGCATGTTTAATAACACCAGTTTCGTTGTATGCCCTGTTAATGGCGTTCTGAGTCAGAGAAAAACAATAAAAGAAGGGTTAGCACGATCTCGTCGAGACTAATGAGTTTTCCCTATGCTTTCCAATCATATTTCTACGAAAATACGTATTTTTATTTTATATCCTCAAGAGATTAGTGATATTCCCATTTTTCTTCAACAAACTCAAAAAAAGAAAAACCAAAAATTATTCTTTTACAAAATTAACAAATAAAAATTCTTCATCAACAAAATTAAC
>NW_017100430.1:108697-114438 GCF_001263275.1 Habropoda laboriosa | reverse complement strand
AATTGAAAAATTCTGAATCAATTGTAAATTCAAATTCAAGAGATCAATCTTGACGGTTACTACGATTAATTCTGTATTAACGAAGCGGTTTGTAAAATAAAATACTCTCGATTAGAAATTGGATAAGATCGTTTAATATACGAAGTACAGAATTAACGCATTATTCGATGACGTTTACGCGAGTTGTAAGCTTGCCAAGAGGGGATGGAAGGTTCATAAAAGCTTCAGTTTCGATTTCTTGCCAGTTGTTGAACTGCTAACTTCAACATCTAGCCGTTTAAACGGTGATAGTATTCGAAACCATTTCACTAGACAGGGATTGACCTGTTATGCAATACTTTTGATACACTTTCGCCAATATTTCGTGTTGTTCTTTGTGTCATGTTCATTTTTCCGAATGCGATTGAACGTAACACGGAACGGGAACTAGTAATGCGATAACGCGCCGGTCGATGAGTTCTCCGCGAGTGCCATCGAGTTCTCCAGAATCGAATACTTATTGTTAGACGTGGAATTCTCGGATTTTAGAGTCTCTTATCGTTGAATTTTTTTAAGTATCGAGTTCCTTCAAGTCGAAGATTTATATATAGAGTTCTGTGATCTTGCCTTTTTATTAATTTTGAGTGCACTGACGTTGAGTTCGTTGAAATTGTTTATCAAAGTTCATTTTACAGAGAGGTCTTTTTCAAATTGAATTCTTTGGCTTAGAGTATTTTAAATATTGAGTAACTTAATGTTGAACATCTTTCAAATCGAGTTCTTCGATTTAGAGTTTTTTAATGTCGAAGATCGTTCAATTGACATGTTTGACTTAGAAGTTTCTAAATGCGAGTGTTTAGATATCGAGTTACTTAAAGTACAAGATTCATTATCCAGAACGCCTTGACACTGAGTACTTACTCTGACTTTCAATCATTAGAAAAATTCTGTGTTCTGATAAAACAGTCCTCTGACGTTCGACATTTCTTATTTGAATTCTTCAATTTCGAGTGCCTTCACATCGAGTATTTTTCTTTTACATTCACTGGAAAGTATTCAGATCTACTTCATCTCGTTCTACCTTTTATAATTATAATTTTAATTATTTTATCTTCCAGCACACGATGTTTCCCATAAGGGACGAAACGATGGTTATGAGCTCGAAAGTAGCCTGTCCCTCATCCACCCTTTGGTTGTTCCTCACCTTTGAATACCTGATTGGCATGTTCATATCTGTTTTTCTGGCCATTCTCACGATTATCAAATCATTGTTACCGAAACCGCCCAGAGATTTGACCGGAGACGTTGTACTGGTAAGAATTTTCCCCAATTTTTCAACTTTAGCCAAAAATATTCAAACGTTCAAATTTTAGGCAACCTTCCAACATTCCAATCTCGGAGCATTCAAAATTTCAAGTTTTCAAATTTCAAACATTTAAATCTCAATTATCCAAATCGCAAGCATTCGAGTTGCTGGTATTCAAATTTTCGAGCGCTCAAATTTCGAACGTTCAAATTGCGAATACTGAAATTTCAAGCATTCAAATTTGAAATATTCGACTTTCAAACATTCAAAATTAATAGATACCTATTGGTAAGAATTTAAGCCACTTTTTTCCATTATTCAAAGCTTCCACCATTCTACTTCCGTTGTTGATCGATTATAATTCATCAATTATGAATAAAAATCTTAACTCGTTCCCTTTGAACGCAATTCTCTTTACACTAAGCATTCGAAGTTCTTCAAAATTTACTTTGAACCAACTTTCTTAAATATTTTCACATACAAACTCTATTTGTTCAAGTGTAAAAGATTATTAAAACCCTACTCACATTTAAAATAATCCATTAAAAATCATATAAAGAAGAAAAATTCCTTTTTTCTTCAGGTCGCCGGTGCTTCGTCGTCGTTAGGTGAATCTTTAGCCGAGGAATTCGCGAAAAACGGATGTTCCGTGATCTGCGTGGACAACGACTCGTCTTCTATCAAAGAAACGGAATCCAGATTGAAAAGACAATATCCCACGATAAAAGAAGTTAGGCAAAGTCAAAGAAAAGATGAGTCCTCGCGATGTAAACCAACGATATCAGCTTACGAGTGTAATTTATTGGACAGAGAGGAAATCAGGAGAACTGCTCAAAAAGTCAAAGAAGATGTTGGCAGAGTGGACGTTCTGGTGACTTGCGTTGGTAATCCAAACCAGGATATCTTCGACACAGCCAGTAGAACCTTGATGAGTCACTTTTGGGTACATTTCTCTTCGCTCGATTCTTTTTTTTTTCTTTTCAAGTGACAACTGTCTGAGTCGTTTCTTGAGTTTGGTTTCACACGAGAAAACAGATATTCTTTTATGTAAAATATTCTTATGAATAAATTCAATCGTACTAAAAAATTTGTTCCGAGGATCAAGGGAACATTATTTTATGAGTAATTAATAATTGTTTTACGTTAATTAAGGGAGAATTGTTTTTTAGAAAAAGGATAAGCAAATGCACACTGTTTAAAAAAATTCCTTAATGAGACGAGAAATAATAATGATGAGTTTAGGAGGAATAAACGAAGTATAGTTTAAAAATAATAACTTTTCTCTTCACAGACAGTTCTGGCATTTCTTCCATTGATGTTGTACAAAGAAAGAGCTCATATTGTTGGAGTGACTCCAGTTGCATCGACCACTGATGCCTATCATGGTTCCAGAGCAGCTATAGTGAGTCAGTATCTCATCACAACTTCATTTACCAGAAAAGGAATCTTGGTACTTTTGATTTGTTAATTCTTCCATAATTCATTTGTTTGTTACAGGTCTTATGGAAAGTCTGTGTCAAGAATTAAGCAACCACAGTAGCCACCTAACATTCTTAGCATTTTCACCAATTGCAGAATGCAGGTAATAATATTTGAAATATTCAAAGTGGGTTATATATAATTCAATTGAACGAATTTACTCATTATGTAACCAAGATATTTGAGAATGGGAATTTCCTTTCACTTTAAAAATAATACTACTTTCTCCGACATAATTGTTTATTAATCATTCTTCAAGCACACTGAAGCAGAGTGAGGAACAGGTGGCTAGAAATATAGTCAGAGCAATGAAGGCTGATCAAAATAGCCTAAGTGTCAGCTGGATATCCAGAATACTGTATCAAATAAGGTAATGAAAAAAAAGAAACTGAAATATTCAAAAACTTCCAACAAGTATCGAATTTCACTTTTTACACTTTCTTATTTTTCAGTTGTGTGATCTACAATGGAATAACGTTACTCACACAGTGGATCCACTCTCCAGGCTGCGATTACCCAGTATAAATCCAATTCCCCCTCTCATTTACGTTAAATAGAATCATTAAAAGTGAATAGCTCACGGACGACGATGGCGAAACCGATCTTCTTCCAAAAGAAAGCTTGAAAAATCTTCTCATCTCGGTAAAAAAGAAAAATAACTGAAACCTTAAGATTTATCCACAAAATATTCAAAAACTTTATTCCAATCATTCGTACATCATTCGGCAGTTATAATACAAAAAAATGCCTCTATAAAAATAATCAAAAATGTAAAAAACAAAAAAAAAATACACTTAAGAAGATTCACAAAGTACAGATTGATCGAAAGTAGAGAAATAAAAATTCAGAATCATCGGACAATATCTTTTTGCTCGAAGAAGAAGGTCCGGAATCAGTCAGGAATGAGTACGTCGTAATGGCCGCTGTCTGAGTTTCCGGTGAATAGAAGCCTGGCTGTGTTGTATTGCGAACTGACATGATTGTGAAACACTCGTTTCAGTTCATGTCTGTCATGGATCTCACGATAGATCGACAGATTCATGTAATAGATTTTTGTGGCCACAATGCATTCAAGTTCACTGGCGAACGTGCCCACCATGTTCATGTAATTGCCATAAGTTTGACGATCGGATATGTTCCATTCGGCCATCACGAACGACCCGTACTCGTGCCAATTTTCTTTGATGTGTTGCACGACCTGTTGAGAAGAATTTTTCTCATTTTGTATCATACAACCTTATAACTAAACTGCGGATGTTTATGCAATTATAACTGAAGAGTATGTTCTACAGGAGAAAAAAAGATGAGTATGCACTTGATGTTATTTTAAGTAAAATAAAGTTTTAAACACTGAAGACTATACAGGATGTTTCAGTTCAGCTTAACAGTATGGAATTAATTAACATTTACTTTACAGTCACAATTTAAAAAAGCTCAAAAACACTGTACAATTGCACACTTTCTAATCTTTTCTCCATACAAACACTGATACTATCATCTTTTTTCCCATGTACTGTTATTGTTTAAATGGCAATAACTTGTAACTTACATCTTTTTTTCCATACCTAAATGCAAAACTAAATTCTATAATAAAAAGAATACATCCATGTGAATTCAAATATCATAATAGGCAAAAATAGACTTTTATCCTTTTTTCCATTGACTCTTCAACTTATTAAAATATGCAAAATACATGACTGTAATTATATTTATCTATGGATTAGTGTTGTTGTTTACGTATATCAAGAGATTCTAACGTTACTCTCGTGTATTTTCCATATTTTGATACATTAAAATTGTATAAACATCCGCAATCTATTCATGACCCTCTAAAATGATTTTCATATCTCTGTTTATGGTTAAAATTATTTATCTTTATTATTATTATTGATCTTACAGAAATTTTTGCAATATTCATAATTAAGAAGTTGAAATAGTAAAGTGTATTTTTAATGTTAAACAGAAATGTAAAAATCACCTGAAAATATGCAAAATATAGGGGAGAGTCGTGCAGTACCGGCCAAAGCTAGATCTCGCTTGTACTGTTAGTTGACTGCGCTATTGATGGATAAACAAATAATTACTAACTGCCCTCAGCATCGTATTCCGGCGACGTTCTTTTTTCTTCAGTATTACCAGAGTTCTAAGACGTTTAACGTTTACGCTGATGTTCCGTACGACAAAAGTTATTTTTCATAGCTGATTTCTAACTTTTCAGGTAATTAAATAATTTTGTTATAGTACGTACATTATTTTTAAACTATTAGGTATACATAAATGCCCCGGTTTGTGCAATTTGTTTTGTATATTTCGCATTAAACCTAAAAGTTTTTCCACGTGCTTGTTGTGCAGTACCGGCCACCCTATAGTCGTCCAGTACCGGCCAAACTTTTTTTAAATATTTTCCTGTAATTCAAGTCGCTAGGTTTTTCTTCTTTGTTTTTCTGCAGAAAAATGTCCGAAATGAGCAAGCGTATCTTCTGATTTTATGAAAATTGTTAAAAACATCAGTCCTGCAAATAATATTTCAGAAACAAGGATAACACAGAGAAAACGACGGACGCAACAGTCTGAAAATCTAACATCAATATCTTTTATACAAGATGTTCAGGAAAAAAAGAAACTGATTAATGAGAAAAAATTGAAAGCAAAAACAAGAAAAGCTGAAAAAATACTAAAGAAAAATGAAAAAATCAAGAAAGGAAGGGAGTTACGAGAAGAGATAAGTAAGAAAAAAGATAGCTCACGAAGAAGGAATCTAGGTATTGACGAACAAGTCACCGAGTGCATCATTTGTAAAGAATCCTTCAATGAAGATTGGGTGCAGTGCGTCAAATGCAACGGTTGGGCTCACGAGGAGTGTACGGATCAAGAAAATATCGATCACTTTACCTGTGATATTTGTAGACGTACCTAAATAAAAGTTCTATTCTATTTTTAAATGATTTTTACTAACATTATTTATTACTTAGACCTT
>NW_017100430.1:90105-108484 GCF_001263275.1 Habropoda laboriosa | reverse complement strand
CGGTACTGCACGACTCTCCTGAGAGATATAAACACTAATCCATAGATAAATGTAGCATTGTACAGTCCGTAAGATTTTAACATTACTCTCATGTATTTTGCATATTTTAATATGTTATAATTCCATTATAACAATTATTACATTTAGTTATAATTATGAGAATTTTGCAGTAAGAATTTTTGTTAGGTTTAAGAATCATTGGAAATAGATTGCTTTAAATGATTTAGAATAATTACTGTTACTTTTGAACAATCTGCTCCACAGTATAAGCAATATTTTTGTACTCCGTTTAGAATCAATCAGGAAAAATACATTAAATACACCCTGCTATTTATTTTAAGAATAAACCATTCTTTTAATTTAGATAGTGGAAAAATAGATCAATAATTAAAAGAGTAATAATAATGTTTTGGAATTCAGAAACAAGCTTCCCGATAAATATTTGTATTTAAAAATTATATACATAAGTAAAAGAAAGTTCACCATCGAACGCAGGTATCGATGCTCGTCTTCATTTTGCCATAGAACATAGCTAACCGCTCTGAACATGCAATTACCATCGCCATAAATGTTGTGCACGCGAAACGTGCCCTCAGCGCACCTTAAACGAGCCGTACCTGCAAACCCAAAAGATACGATAGAAAAAGAAAACATTTTCAAAATCATTAAATCACCAAATTTCTCTTTCAAAGGATATTATTAATTCAAAAAACACAAAACAAAAATAAAGCTACCAGTTAAAGAAGCTATACCTGTAACACATTTACAAAAGCTACGATTTAAAGAAACAAACATTTTCAAAATCATTAAATCACCCAATTCCTTTTAATTTTTCAAAGAAACTCAGATATTAATTTTTCACAAAAATTCAGATGATTGTTGTGAAAAAGAAGAAGAAAAAAAAATAACAATAAAAATAATAAAAAAATAAAAATGTACCTCTTTTGAAAAAGATAGAACGCCTGCTTTTATCTCTCTTAAGCGATCCGCGTGGAAATGACGATTGAAAGGAACAAGCGCTGTTGGTCGATTGAATTCCGGAAACGTGGTTTTCAAAGTCGCCGCGGTCCAGGTGTTGTTCGTAACCAAATCGATTATACCTTTTCGCATTCTTGAACGGCGACGAGCGACGTACGCACTTGTCTATTAATACAGATAATCAACGATAAAACGATAATCGATGGCGTTTAAAGATAGGCAGCTCGAAAACGACAGCTTGTTTATTTTCAGAGATATTATCTCTTATCGATTCTGACTTCTTCACTTTTTCCAAAATTTTGCACGTGTTATAGAAATTATCGAGCTAAACTGATAAACCTGTTGAAAATTAAATTTTCAACGATCTTTCTTCTGTCAATAATAATTTTACCATCGTAAGGATTTAAAGTTATTGCGAAGTGGCTTTTATACGTGTTACAGAAGTTATCGAGATAAACCAATAAACATGTTGAAAATTAAATTTCTTTACGTCAAATTTAATTTTCAAAATTAATTCAAACGATTTCATCTGTCGATGATTTTATTATCGCGATATATTTTTTTTTCTATCAAGTGGCTTTATTATTAAGTGGCTTTTATACCGTCTTCGAGAACACGGCTACAGAAATAGAAGCACCAGAGGCAAGGTAAGAAGAACGCCGTCAGGAAAGTTAATATTTGGACTTTAGAGATGTCCAGCTTAGGTTTCCTTCAACACCCAGAGAATTTTTCAACATTATACACTGCCACATTTTTTATCAATGCTCTTGCTTCACTCAGAAATTGCTATGTTAGAGACGTCGGCTTCACTTGGAACGAATTTTCCGCCAGTTAGCGTGTGTACGATTTACTCGTGCGTAATTTGAATCGTTGACGTTGACATGTTGGAGAATCTGACGTGTCGGTTGATTTTCTTATGTCCTGTTTATCCTACAATGAAATTGCACACTTTGAAAACAAAGTCAATCACGAAATTTAATATATTCGAGGATCTGAATAATATTTATTGCGAATCTAGGAAAGAATTATTATGAAGCTAGTAACAGTAACAGGAACTCATATTTGTAGTAAACTAAAGTATAAATTTCGAAAAGAGAAAAATTTTCAATGTCTACGAATAATAATTTGCAATTTTCGAAAGTTCGAATTCAAAATTCTATTTTTGTTAACATTCTACGGTAACTTCTTTGTAAATTGGACTTTTTCTTCATTAACTGTAAACAATTCTTTTGATTCGTTCGTTTTAAGAATATAGTGGCGCCATCTTACAGTGAGCTTGTGACGCTAAGTCAGGGTTACGTTAACCAATTACGATTTTTCGATTTGCAGGAGAAATTTTTTCACATTTAAAGATGAAAATTAATGCTTAAACTATTAGTCCGTTAATTATTAACAATTATATACATCCATTTACCATTTGCAAAGAATGATTAATAACTAATTATTCAAACACAAAGTTACAATTCAAAGTGAGCAATTCATTATTGTTTTCTGCCTAACGAATACATGTAAATACTTGAAAAACAGCGAGGCTTAAAGAAACGACATATGCCTATCCTTTTCTAGCATCTTCGCTCCTTGTCTACTTCCTCCATCATCATTCTGTAATCCTACTACCAAGCGAGCGAAAGAAGTAATAGGATCAGGCTGAAATTATAAACTAAAGTAAGTGATTATTCTCTATTCTTCTCGCACATTACTATCTCCTTCTAACACCTCCGCAGTTATTCTATAATCCTATTATAGAGGGAGCGAAACAAGTAATAGGAGTAGACTCAAATCATAGTATAAAGTAGGTTAGTGCTCTCTATCTTTCTCGTACATTACTGTCCTCTCTTTAATACCTCCACTATTATTCTGTAATCCTGCTACATATGGAGCGAAAGTAGTAATAGGAGTACACTTAAATTATAGAATACAGTTGGTTATCTATTCTCTATCCTTCTCACACAATTTACCTCCTTGTTTAATAGCTCTATCGTCATTCTATAATCCTATTAATAAAGGAGCGAAACAAGTAATAGGAGGAGACGCAAATTATAGAATAAAGTAGGTTATCTGTCCTCTATCGTTATAGCTTCAATCCATAGCTATAACTTCCACTAATATTCTGTGTTCCCATTGACTGTGAAGCATTTTTAATACGAATTTATAATGCACAGAGATTATTTGCTGCATTTCTATTTACATGAGAAATGGTGGTAACATATGCACACATACATATAAGATTTCAAAGTTTAATATCGTATTATTTCGAGGCATTTCATTGTTGATTATGTTTTACAAATTTCATCGTGATATATTGTCAAGTAGTAACGTTTAAAACGAGTACATATTTCAACCACATATCATTGCAGGGTTTTAATAATTCAAATATTTAAGCTTATAAATCAATGAAATAAAAATTAGGTGAACACAGAGTAGAATATATGTTTTAATATTTCAGTAGAATGTATATATTTAGTTATAATTTAATGCAATTTACTTGTACTTTGCACATAACGTTATTTGACAGGTTATGGAGGAACGTCTTGTTATACCGTGCAGTGCTGTCAATGAACTGTAATATCGTTTAATTGAAGATGACTATACTATATACAACTATACCAACTCGATAAGCGGGAAAATTGAATAACCAACGACTCTACCCTTTCGCTTGTATAAGTTTTGCGTTTATCATTTTTCAAATGTATGACGCTATTGTATCATGAAATATTTTTAGATTATTCAGTCAATAAATCTTTGTTAATTACGTCTAACATCGATTACTCTCACTAAACTATCACACACTGCTCACAATGACCAGATGCTCCATATTTCTCAAGAGTTCTTAAAAAACCCGGGAAATAGGACAGAATGCATTCAATCACCTTTTATTGTGCGTACGCTTGATATCGATTTTTTAATTCGCTTGAATAACTTTGAAAATGTTCTTTTATTTTAAATAACAAGTAATCATACATTACACATGACAAGTCTTAGTAAATTAATCTGTTTTGAAGGAAAAAAAAGTAGAATATATTGCAGTGTAATTAAAATACTCTCGAGGAAGGCACCATGCGCGAATTTGGAAGTGCAGCAGCTTAAGGTCGTCGTACGCTGGATCGACACAGTCTGCTCTACTTCTACTACACGGACGGGGCGAACTATACACACATGTGACACACATACATACTCATGTAGTTGCTTCCCCAGATCAGTACTAGCGGCGTACAAGCGGCGCTGCTCGCTACATAGCAGCTACTTGTCACTCAGTAGTTACACGTCAACCGAGTATCGTGTTGTTCGCAGCGGCTTTTTCTGTTGTATGAGTGGTTCGGAGAATTCAGAGAAGACAAAGCCCCTTAATCGCCTCGAGACGCAGCTTCAAGAGAGATACAATCGTACGGAGTTTACGATTTGTGAGCAGTTCATCGTGCGCGTTTCACCTGCTAGCACTACGGAACTCAATCCTTCGACGTGCCTCGGATATTAGTAGGGTTTAGCGATCCTCCAGGGTACGACATTTTTTTCGAGGATTCTAGAAGCGTGCATTTACATTTCTATTCATATTTTCAAAAGTATAGGTGTATGTGCGCCCGCGTGCATTCACCGAAGAAACGTCGCTATTGATTTGCAGTAACGAGTGTCGTGTAGTTGTATGCCCGCTTGATTATGAATTAACCGAGCACGTTACATCCGTGGTACCGAACAATTCGTTTCGACTAATTATCTCAATAGTTGTTAAGAATAGTAGAATGAAAAATAATAATTTCTTTATCTAGTTCCTATTGTCGTTTGTTATGTAACCAGATAGTTTTCATTTGACGTTTGTCCTTTATCGTCTTTCGCGGTACCACGTGTGTAATGTTCATCGTATATTGAGAAACATATATTATCATGGAAATTTAAAAGTTATTACCCATGATACGATTGGCAAATTACTTAACTACGTGCGTTTAACGTCACTCGTTCGAATAAATGTCAGTTTAGTCAAAAAAAATTTTTTTATCGAGTTGAACGTGTTTAAGTAGTTCCATTTAAGATAAGTGTCAGGATGTCACACTCGTTTCTTTAAAAAATCGATGAAACCGTCTTTTATTTAATTCGAAAGTAGGTTAGTGGCAACTGTGTGCATTATCCGGTCAAATGTCTTTGTCGATTCTTCTCTATGGTGTAATTAATCTCGACTGAAGAAAAAACGTATTATAAACAAGACAAGTAATTTGTATACTTTCTTATCAAGTTCAATATTTAGAGTTATTGCTAATATTATCAATGTCACGAAACCATTCACACGGGCCAATGTCCAAACTTGGCCATGTTCACCGAGTACATTGACATTCCGCAACGAAATGTCGAAACCCTTCGAATTTGTGAAGCAAGCGTGCCAACGTACACACTCCAGCGATTTTACTGGAACGCTTATTTTTTTGCATAGTCGCGCATTCGTAAATTCTCGGTTGTAAAGGACCGTTAGAAATTCGTTCCTTTGACCTTCGCGTGACTGGAAATCAGTAGAACTCTGAACATACACAACTACATATACATATATGTATATTCGTAGCATTCAATGCTTCGTTATGTTTTGACAGGTATTCATTTGGACAATGAGCTGTGCGTTCCCTTTTTTCGAAACTGTGAAACCGGACTGACGAACGATACCGTATTTTGTTCGAGACATTACGAAATCCTGTAGAGGCAGGTATTTGAATTTAAAATAACGAGCGAACATCGTTATCGTGCCAACGTAGTTGCCGATTAACGTGTTAAGAGACAAAACGTAGAAAAAGAAACGTTACATAGAAGAGATGAAAGATACAACGGGTAAGAAATACGAAAAACTTTTTGACGATAATGAACTCGACACTGCCGCAGCCGTCGTCCCCTCCGACAAGGAACATAACGAAAATATACCGGTAAAAGAGGTAAGAATAATTTTAGATTAACATCACGTTGTCGAATGCAGCATTGTTAAACAGTGTCACGCAATTTTTCATTCAACTATGTAATATCAATCAGTTTTTATATCGCACATTATTTTTTTAAGCTTAACGGTATATGCAGCTTTATGTAAAATATTTTGCTTTGTAATATAAAAATTTGTTGATATAACGAGGGCTTCTTTTATTGAAGAAAAAGATATTTTTAAACTGCTTGCATGATACACGTGTAATCTCAATAGAAGATTGTTTAAAACTGTAAAATGTAAAATAAATAAAAATATTGGAATATGTAGTACGAAAAGTTCATTGTAAACGTGGTGTCTTCAAATGTTTCGGTATCGATCGAATGTTCACCCTGCTAGCAGCACCTGCTAGGGCCTCTGTTGTAACCTGCGATTTTATTTACAAGTGAAATAATTTTTTTATTTTATCGTTGATATGTTGCTTTTACGATTGTCAGAAAACAAAAACGTTGGAAAAAAAGATTGTCTCGATAAATTCTAATGGATGGATTATATAACGCATAAACAATAATAAAAATTACATAATCGTCGTTTCTAGCGAGCGGTAATTTTCTAGCGCGCTACAACGATTTGAAGAGTGTACAAAGCTAGTGTAGGCAGAAAATGTTGCGAACAAGTTGACCTAAAGTAATAAGTATAACAATGTGGCCTTGTGCGTTCTAAGGAAAACGGATCGATAATCGCTAGAATGGAAAATCGAATAGTTGTAAATTATATAATATTTTAAAATTAACGTTGCGTAAAATTCTTTTACAAGGCAACCATTAAAAATGATTTTACCTTTACTTTGAATATTTCCACTACAAATTAACAACTCCTTACTGAATGACATTACGAAATATGTTTACAAGGTTTATTCGTTTTCTAGAAACTGTCTTAGTCATAAATTTGTATTAACAATCAACTTAAACGTAAATATTTAAGTAATATGATTCATCAATAATAATGAAAATTTTGTATAAATTAATGTTTTACTAGTTTCTTTTTGTTGCGGATGTTTTAAATACATTAGTAAATTAAACAAAATTATATATGGTTGCGTGAACATCGGTTTACAGGAAAGTAATTACGTTTCGTGATCCAGGAATAAGTTGCTACAGTCGAAAGTACTGGAACGTTGTTCCAAACGTGAACCGCGCAATACAATGAATCTAAATGTGATAATATAATGTAAAACACGTGTATATTTGGTTTCAGAGTAAGTATTATCATAAACACGTTATATGTACATATCAGATAAAACACTTGTGAAAATTTTATATCTAATTGGAAGTACATGTTACATTCAGTAAATTCATATCAGTTGATGTCATTTATTTTTCTTTCCTTGTTAATTAATGCTGACATAAATAGTTCTCGTGTGTTTGAAATGAAATAATACTAATTAGTATGTAAATTGTGTTTCTTAGTGTTCTGCATATTTCTTGAAGGTTAGAATTCACGATGATTTATGTTTTAATGTTTTTGCTTTATAAACTGAAATTATTCTAGAAAGAATATTAATCATGAGATACCAATAATATTTCTTCTATGCTTATTGTATAAATATTTTTCTAGTACATATATTCAAATGGATTTCTCGTTGGAATTGATAAATACGTACATACTGTAACATAAACGGAACACAAGATACACGTGTCGTTATACTAAACGTTAGTTTGACATTAATTGCTGCTCTACTTTACGTTTGCAAAGTGTGAATAAATCGTATGTCAGTTTAATACAGTTACCGTTTTGTTGGGTGAAGTTATAAAGAAAATGTTATTACAATTTACATTAATTTTTTTCAAACGAATCAATTTTGGTATAAGAATAAAATGCTATAATTCGCTTGATGTATGTATGTAGTAAAAGTGCGGAAAAACCCTCAATGAGTTTAACAATGTGTCATCAGTGTCGTATATATACGTGAGCACTAAATATTTCTTAAGTAGAATAATTAGAATTTCTATTAAAAAGTGATGCATTTAACTTTGTGAGATTTATACTCATTATTATAAAATGATTGAAAATTTGTGATAAAGGTTAGGAAATCGGTTTTATTCAAATGTAAGAAATTGTTAATAAATCAATTAAAAAGTATTAACTGAAAAATGATTAATTTTAATTTTTTAAGGGTAAAGATTCAACCCCAACAATGTGGTTAACAACAGCTGAATCAGCCAGTCTTGGTGCTGAGGAAGTGGCAGCTAGATTGCATGTCGATATAAGAACAGGACTTTGGTGGCAAGAAGCTGACCACCGAAGACAATTAGTTGGGTTTAATGAATTTAGTGTTAGAGAGGAAGAACCAACATGGAAAAAATACCTTGAACAGGTAATTGAGAGACTGCTGTTGTTTGACTAATAATAAATTACTATTATTATCAACAGAATAAAGAATTAAATGTATCCTTTCCTTTTTCTAGTTTAAAAATCCCCTAATTCTATTACTTCTTGGTTCTGCCCTTGTTAGTGTATGTATGAGACAGTTTGATGATGCTATCAGTATTACAGTGGTACGTATTAAAATTCTATATTGATTTTGTTATAAATTTATTATTTTCTGCATTAGGTTTTAATAGAAATTTTAATTGTTAAAACATTTTTCCAGGCTATCATAATAGTAGTGACAGTTGCATTTGTACAAGAATATCGCTCTGAAAAGTCCTTAGAAGAATTAAATAAGCTGGTGCCACCAACTTGTCACTGGTAAGTAAAGTTGTAATTATTTATTAAATACTTTTCCATTAAAAACTATATAAAATTATAAAATTGTATCAAGTATGATAAATAAAAATTTTTAGTAGTATTTATGTAAATTAACATTTCCTCTAGAAAAAATGGTCCTTGGAGGATATATTAACCCTTTATATGGAGCATTCTTTTGCCTTATTAGAAAAGAAGATATATAGTATCGAATTCCAATTAATAGATCAATAAGGTGAAATATCCTTTCCTGTAACATCTATTTAACATGTCCAATTTTAGAGATATAAAGTTGTAAATTGAGGAAGGAAGTTAGACCCATTCATTCTTATAATGCACAGACTGTGCCAATGTTTAAAAGTTTGAATATTAAAATAATTATTGTAACATTTTTTACAGCTTACGAGAAGGCCGTGTAGAAACATTTCTTGCTCGCAATTTAGTTCCTGGTGATATAATTTATTTAAATATTGGAGATAGAGTACCTGCAGATATCAGAATATTTGAAGCAATAGATTTAGCAATTGATGAGAGCAGTTTTACTGGAGAAACTGAACCAGCACAGAAATCAACAGCTCCAATACTTAAAACTAATGGATTAACAACAAAAAGAAATATTGCATTTATGGGTACATTGGTGCGTTGTGGTAATGGAAAAGTAAGTTATATTATGACAAATTAATTTTTATACATGTATAACATAGCAATGATTTACAATATGTAGAAAACAAATTTTACAGGGTATAGTGGTAAATACAGGAGAGAAAAGTGAATTTGGAGAAGTTTTCTCAATGATGCAGGCTGAAGAAGCTCCAAAGACACCATTACAAAGAAGCATGGACATTTTGGGCACTCAGTTATCCTTTTATTCATTCTGTATCATTGGTATTATTATGCTTCTTGGCTGGATCCAAGGCAAAGCTATACTTGAAATGTTTACCATCAGTGTAAGTTTAGCAGTAGCAGCTATACCAGAAGGTTTACCTATAGTTGTGACTGTAACTTTAGCATTGGGCGTTATGAGAATGGCTAAGAGGAAAGTCATTGTGAAAAAATTACCAACAGTTGAAACACTTGGTAAGTGTGTACAATATAGTTGCATAATATTTATCTGACCTAGGTGAATACATGTAAATATTATGTTATCTAATTGCGTAGGTTGCGTAAATGTGATATGTTCCGATAAAACTGGTACTATTACTAAGAATGAAATGACTGTGACGATTTTGGTGACGCCGGAAGGATACATAGCTGATATTACCGGAGCTGGTTACAACGATAAGGGAGAAGTACGAATTCGGAAATGTGACAATTTTGACCTTGCACGTGCCGCTATCACCAACATGTTGGAAGTAGGATGTGTCTGCAACAACGCTATAATACAGAATGAGATTCTGCTCGGTCAGCCAACGGAAGGTGCACTGATAGCAGTAGCAATGAAGTATGGGCTGTATGGAATTGCCGATAAATATCTACGGTTACAAGAATACCCATTTTCATCTGAGCAAAAAATGATGGCTGTGAAGTGTACACCGAAATACGGAGAGGTAAAATAACGTTTCAATGTATGTAATTTTTTATGAAATTAGCTATTTAAAAATTAGTGTTACATTTTTCTAATATCTCTCCGTATATATTACAGAATAGACAAGAAATATATTTTGTAAAAGGTGCTTTGGAAAAAATTTTACCGTTATGTACCAAATACTCTGTTAATGGTCAGGTATATTCTCTCAACCAAAAGAAAGACGAAGAATTTTTGACAGAAGCATATGAGATCGGGCAACAAGGATTAAGAGGTACAATTTAATGATAATATTAATGATGATAATATTAATTCTGTTATTTCATATTTTTTAATGCACTTACAGTTGTTGGATTGGCACGCGGTACATCGCTACAAGATCTAATGTATGTTGGTCTTGTGGGTATATGTGACCCTCCTAGACCACATGTTCGTGAGTCTATAACAACTCTCATAAATAGCGGTGTCAAAGTTAAAATGGTTACTGGCGATGCCAAAGAAACTGCAACTGCAATAGGTACTATTTAAATATATAAAATTTGTCATAGTTCATAAAGGTTTTGCAAGAATAGTGCACCGCATTTGCTTTTCTATTCTAGCAAGTATGATTGGGTTAGATGTACTTCACTCGCGAATAATCTCTGGAGATGAGATCGACTTAATGTCTGAACATCAATTAGAACAGTGTATTGATAACGTTAGCGTATTTTATCGTGTCACGCCTAAGCACAAATTATGCATCGTAAAAGCCTTGCAAAGGGAAGGAAACATAGTAGGCATGACGGGTGATGGTGTGAATGATGGAGTCGCTTTGAAAAAGGCAGACATAGGCATAGCCATGGGTAAAAATGGTACCGACGTTTGTAAAGAAGCTGCGGACATGATTTTAGTGGATGACGATTTTGGAACTATTATGTACATATTAGTTTCTTGTTTAGTAATGTTGACTTTTTTTCACATTTATTTTTCCTTAATTGTACATACTTTCTAGTGCTGCAATTGAGGAGGGGAAAGGAATTTTTCATAATATACGAAATTTTGTAAGATTCCAATTAAGTACTAGTATAGCTGCTCTATCTCTAATCGCGCTTGCTACTTTGATGGGTATACCGAATCCTTTAAACGCAATGCAAATTCTTTGGATCAATATTATTATGGACGGTCCACCTGCTCAAAGGTAATTGAAAAATTGAAAAATTTTCGAACGCGTTACGTTATAATAATATTGACACACACGATTATCTATCGTAGTCTTGGCGTCGAACCAGTTGACAAGGATGTCTTGAAACAAAAACCACGTAATACGAAAGAACCTATGATCACGCGACATCTTATTGTTAACGTACTATTTTCAGCTACTATTATTATTCTTGGTACTCTATGGGTTTATAATAGAGAGGTACGAGGTTGTTTCATTGCAGACAGAATGTCGATTCATATAAACTTTTTAACTTTCCTCTTGTCCTGCTTTTGTTAGATGACGACTGGTGGCAACACTGCAAGGGATACAACCATGACATTTACATGTTTCGTTTTCTTCGATATGTTTAACGCTTTAAGTTGTAGATCACAGGTAAAAAAGTAACGAGGTTGTGCAACATTATAACATATATTTTCCATGATCTAAACATAACATAAATATTTTAGACCAAATCGATATTTACCATTGGTTTATGGAGTAACAAAATGTTCCTGGTAGCTGTAACATTATCAGTAATAGGACAGATGTTAGTGATCTACTTTCCACCTTTGCAACGAATTTTCCAAACAGAAGCTCTTTCAGCAAAAGGTATGTATGACGTGCGAGCTTTTGAAACCATGTTGCTTTCATCATTAAAATTCTAAGAGAAGTATTTATTTCTGTTTTTTTTTTTTTTTAACAGATATCTTGTTTCTCGTCGCACTCACGTCAAGCGTTTTCGTAATAAGCGAGATAAAGAAATTTATAGAGAGGCAACTGTACAGGCGTCGTGCAGGTACACAATATTACAATAAGTCCGAGATGGATTTTGTATGACAATTACAGTCTGCCGAAGATAAGGCGGACAAGGATCATTTGGAATAAATATACCCAACATACATCGTACGGGTAGTAGTCATTCGTTCGTTTATCAACATTATCTCGCTAATACACTCGACTATACTTGCACATTTGTAAACTTGTATGTGCACTTGTCACGAAACGAACATTTCTCCGCGTCTTAACCGTGCGCGTTTAATTAAGATTTACGATGACTGCATTTTTTAACATTTACAAATTTTTCCGTCATTCTGACGTACGATAACCGGATTTTAGACGTTAGAATCTAACTGTTTCACATTCTCGTCTTCACGGTGATTAATATTGGACACAAGTCATAGACTCTAGAAACGCTATGCACATTCCACACAATTTTCGTAGACGATCGATTTTAACGATAACTAATCGCAATCGTATTTATAGCAATTTTCGCATCGATTAATCATGATACAGTTCTGTCTAAACACATTTTTTTAAAATCATCCAACTAACGAAGCAATTTGTCTCTGAAAGAAAACAAAAAAAAATCACGTTCACTCATTTCTACTTTTAAGGACCCTTTTGGGCCATGGTAATTATAGATCGTATTATCGAAATAATAAAACTATAATCCGTGACGAAGAAACATATGTTTACGACAATTAATTAAGCACACGAATCGATTGCATTTAAAAATACAATTGATTATAATTGGGAGAATAAACGATCTTGTAATGTTCCTTAATTTCATCACATAACTCGATGTGTTTCCGATAACAAAGAAAGAGAAACTTTAATGCAGAGTTATAGAAATCAATGTAGGTAATGCGTTATTATACAGTACGTGATAAAATGATTTTCTTGCAATCGGAAGCAAAATCGTGTATGTACTATGTATCATTTTGCAAACGATCGCCCTATATAATATCAGTTGCTCTTTATCGAATGTTCATTAATTAGTTGACTTAATAGCGTACTTAGTGCTCCATGTTGTCTTAATGAATTCCCTCGAGGGCACTGTAAGTTTTGTATTGATATAGATCTGGTCCACCATAGCCGTAGAGTAATTTTCCTCTGCCATTTTCATCGTAGTATGGATAGCGGTATTTAGGCCTATAAATAAGAAAGTAATATAATCAGTATAATCTTATAATCTCATTTACATTTAACCTTATAATCAATGTATGTGTATCTTAGCGTAGCATAACCTTTCTAACTCCTCTGAACAATTGTTTCCTTGCTTGTACATACTTATCGCTAGTTGTAACTTAGCATGAGAACATCGTAGCTCTTTTTACAATTTTCTAATAGCGAATCGTTGTCTCGTCTCCTTTTTTTTTTACACGACTTAAGCATAAGTTTGTCTTCTTTGTATCTGTTTTACAAATTCCTTACCGTTCGAAGTATTGGAAATTAGGTGCCTTTGGTTGTGCTATCGTTGCTGCGATCTCAGCTATCAATCCGAGCAGAAACGCGACGATTATTGTCGCAAAGATCATGGTCGTCCACTGGAAGTAGGTCAATTAGTGTTAGCGTGTCGAAACGAAAATATGCAAAAAATAAATGTGTCCTACATGCAGCGTGCATATGCTTTAGATGGATTTACTGAATGTTTCATAAATAAAAATACTCAGTACGAAAAAGATGAGAAAAAACGAGCGTCGTTTTATGTGGCATGTGCACCTAAACCGGGTCAAGTAGTATTTTGAGACCTACTTTTTTCCTAAAAGGAATCTTTTACTCCCAGAAATCCTTTTCAATATATGAATACACACGTATAACGTCTAATTTTTATTTGTACATTTTGTGCTCTTTAAACTTTTCATTTTAATTCTCGCGTTCATTTACTTACGGAAACGTGTCTTGCCATCACGATAACTGCGAGTTACGAGTCAGCCTTTGGAACGAAAGTTTTGAGATTCCGTCACGAACTGTAACACCAAATATACGAGTGGTTCTTTTTTTTATTCAAATACACTTCTCTACATTTAAAAATAGCAGATAACTTTTATCTGAGAAAAGAGACACGACAAAGAGGTGATACTACGTCCCGTACGATCGGTCTGTTTCCGTCTTTTCTGATTTCACCTTTTACCTGTCTTATTCTGAAGTCCGTTACCGTTCTCTATTCTCTCCCCACCCGGTTCTTTCTTCGATACGTATTAAGTGAAAGTCAAACGAACCACCTCGGACTTTGTACGTATCCACACACCTGCTGCAACGCACGGAGGAACCTTGAAAATACAATTCTTCTTTGAAGTCATCGTCGAAAGTCGATTACACGACGATGGCTGACGAAATTTCTCAAGGTCGAAGAAAGAACTAAAGTGGGTTTTACATAATTCCTCATCAGACATCGAATACTCCATCGAATAAAATATTTTTTAAACTAAATGTCTTTTTTTGAGTGAAGAAAGGAGAACGCTCTTAGAGTGAATTATAATTTATTTAAAATACAGGGTGGCGCATAAGTCACGTTATCATTTAAAAATAGAATAAACTATTTTTTCAAAATTTGAAACAAAAGTTGTAAAACATATAATAAAAAGAAAGTTATTCAATTTTTAAACGGTAAGGCGACTTATGGACCACCCTGTATAAGTTGCTTTAAAAATGTAGGATTATTCTTTGTTAGAATTATAAATAACTTTATTATAAATGTAGGATTATTTTCAAGTTGTTTTTCTTTTTATTTTTTACAAAGACTAGTATAATACAATTGTAGTTGCAGTGAAGAATAATTTTTCTGATTTTTAACGCATCTTTTTTCAGATTTCCTGTCATTCCTACGCAGACGTTCCCCATGGTCCTTTGTATCCAATTCCCATGCCAATCTTCGCAATCGCTAGCTCACCGTAACGACCATTTTCCTCCTCGTACCTGGCTCTTCTCTGTTTCCCAACTTCTGGATCGAAATCCCATTCCGTCCGCTGCGCAACGATATTATCAGTGGTTTAACGCAAGTAATATTTCTTTCGTTGTTGTATCATTGAATTTTTATTTATAATGTTGATCTTCTGTTTCACAGAATCTTGTACTTGCCTCATGGATGAGCGGTATCCCCGCTATGTTATACTGGAGTAGATCATGAATGAACGATAACACGGGTTCGGCGGCTGTTGTAAATTTGTCAGTGTGAAACAGGGAGACAAGAAAAATCGAAATTACCTGAAAATTATAGAAGTTTATTCGTTTAACAACTACAGCATAATATTTAGTACAAATTATTTTGTAAATAATCGTTATTTATATGTGCATGTTCAAACGGGTGCAATGTTGTTTTAGAGTTGTATATGCAACTGCAAAATTATCACTTATTTTTGTATATAATTGTTTTCTTTACGTTATATGAATTTATTTTTGTTAATGTACACCCTATCCTGTCTTCACTTTAGTTTCATTTTCTTTTTTTCTTTTATAACAATGGAAGAGTAAGAGTCATATAAACAATGACTGATGATAGTTAATTGAGTTTGTTTTTGTTAATATACACTGTTGTATGTTCATTAAACTTATAAGCACTTTAGTTTCCGTATCTTTCTTTCTTTCTTTTATAAGAAGATAGGAGTTACGATTCTCCGAAACAATACATAGATAATATTTAATTATCGCGTGTGTCGCGATAGATATATATTTCTTAGAATATAATTTTCCAAAGAATCCATTCATATTATTCATACCATTGTACTAATTCTACCACATCTCATGCATAAACATAACTCATGCCTTTTTACGAGTGAAAGTAACACCACGTTCAAACCCAAAAGAATTTCAATACAAACACCTCGTGTTACCCCCTATGAATTACTACTAAACAAATTTTCCATCCTTTCACACCACTAACTTCAAATTTCAACTGCTCATACAAGAAACAGCGGAATTTATGCAAAAATCACAAGCAAATGGATTACAATCAAATGTACAACTCCAAATACCAAATTACGAAGAAAATACATGTTGTTCCGTCTTCAAACGATCACGTACAGGCACATCACTTAACGAGCACGGAATACCAACTAACTATACGCTTCCAAAGCCGACCATACTGAAAGAAATCAGCTGGCGTATATCTTGGCGGTCTGGCGCAATGCAGCCCAGTGAAAGTAAACCTGAGATGCCGGGTGACAGACCCGCGAGTCGTTTGAAAAACTACGTCCGACGTGAATGACAATCGTTGAAAAAAAATCACGATGCATTCTGTGCACGAACTGTTCACCCACCTGAAAGACATAAAGGTGGGTGAACACCATGAACAATTTCATATTGCTTTCCCCGTGTTCTTGCTTGGAGGTTGAAGACGAAATGCGTTCGAGCCACGCGTTTTTATTAATCTGCTCGGTAAGTAGGTCGTAACAATCGTAATTAACAATGAATTGCATCGTGAAGAAATCGTTTCATGGCTGTTTTTTTATTTGAAAGTATAGTTGTGCATGATCGTCGAGTGCGGAGGAACCGTGTTGACCCGGTTTACCAGGACACTTCCATTCGATTTTTCCCCTTCGAGATGGTCAGGGATGTTTCGATCATTATGGTCCGGTGGAAGGATCTGGGAGTGGCCAAGAAACAGCGCGGAGAGTCTCTTAAGACTGGTGGCTTCTCCAGACACAAGGAAGAAGATGGTATTCGAGTTCAGGCCAGAAGATGGACCTCGAGCATCGCTCGATTATCAGAGGCGTTATGGCTATCGAGGACAATGGTTGATCGACATGCTGGGATCAGGATTTCGTCCTGATGGAGTGCCTTCTCAACAGCCTCTGCCTTCTTCCATTTTGGTCCCTCCGCCGCCTCCTTTTTGATCATCGATTATCATATAATAGTGAAATGAACGATAGAAACAAGCGAGACAATGGAGTATTTAAAGGATGTGTTCCTATATTGAAGTGTGATTAAGAAGTTGGGATTATGATTGTTAGATTGCCCACACTTTCACATAGTCTATATGAAGACCATTGTCTTTGTTCTTCCAGGTCTCGAGCCACTTGTTCTTCGCCTGATAGAATTCGAAGAATGCCTGTAACAAAACACGTTGTGGTTGAAATTCTTCGACTCGTGAGAGATAGTGAAGTTTCTTGTACCTTTGATTTTTCGTTACGCCAGGGTTTCATGTATCTGTCGCTGACACTTCCATCTGGGAAGGTGACGCTGCCTCCCACGGCTACACCCAGATTTATACTGACCTGTGAAAATTCATAACGCTTTAACCCTTTTGTGACCGAATTATATTTTCTCTATTTCATCTGTACGTAGATACTAAATTGAGATCTAAGATTTTCGTTCCAGTGCTTAATGTGGAACATACGCGTCCCACTAGTCACGAAAGGGTTAAATAAATTATTTGGAACGACTGAATGGGTGAAAAGTGGTAGGAAAATATTCCAGTGGAACTTATTTTCGGGAAATCGGAAAAACTGATTTGCGGCTAAACTAACGATCGAAACGAAAAACTTTCTATTATGAAGTTAGAAAGTTTTCAGATGGCACAGATAAATTGGTGAAACGATGACAGAGATATATCGATTAGTAATGATTCTTATTTTGAATAAATATGTTAAGTTTTGGCGGAGTCGTGATTATTGAAATTCAGACGATGAAATCTGATAGAATTTTCCCAAAGGCCTAATAGTAAACAGAACTTATGTTCAAAAAATCTACTAACTGGAGTGTCATACAACGCTGGCACTTTTTGCTCGCCGTATTGTTCTCCGTCAACTTTAACCGTGATTCTACCGCTCCTCCATACCAAATCGTACACGTGGTAATCGTCAGACCACAGTGAGTTCGAGGTCTTCGTGGGGAGGCTCGCCCGATTGTCCTGGATCTTACTCTGACCTATGTTGATCGCGTGAGCACCGCCCCAAAGAACGTATCCGCTCAAATCGTATCCCTCTGACGATCTGAGTACAGCATTTCCGTTCGAATGAGCCACTACGATGTCGCAGAATAGCGACGAATTTTCTGTATATTTCTCTCTGGCCTCAAGAGAGATCACTGAAGAGAAATTATTATTATTATCACTAGTTATCATTTTTGTGGTTTGGTGATTATTTGACGGGTTTAGCATTTTTCTGACTATTGCTGTTATTTTCAGTATGCTTACTCTTTGTACGTTTGAGCGAATATGTGTGAATGTGTGTGTGCATGCTTAATGTTTTAAGACAGTTCAGAAGATTCTTAGTTCTGAATTCAAATGAAATTAGTTTCTCGGTTCCAGAGATCTTTTAGTTCGATTGTTAAATCTGTG
>NW_017100430.1:75624-89966 GCF_001263275.1 Habropoda laboriosa | reverse complement strand
TTAGTGTGGAAAAAGGATTCAATTTTTGTACAGAGCTGTCAAGGTTGTATAGATAAAGGTTTTCATAAAAGTGTCTTAATGAAAAACAGGATAATTTTGTTAACGATAATTGAAAAATGTCTGGTAGTGTAGAGATAAGCGTTCCAAATGAAACTCACGAGGATAAATCCAATCACCGCGCGGCAGTTTAGCACGAATTTGAACGTGTCCGTACAAAAACGTGAACGACGGCTGACTATTCACACGTCCTGATATTATAGGCGGTAGAATTTGGGCACCCAATCCGGTTCTTTTGCAATCTACGGTTCCAAGGTTACCCGTACATCTAAAGAAATATCAAGCATTTTCCAATGTTCCATTGTGTACAACATTATACCAATTAAGGTTGTATACCTTTCTAAATTTAAAGTACCGTCTCCTATGAATTCTTCTCCGTACTTGTCCCTCATAAGAATTGGTCTAAGATGTAGAACGCCTCCCTTGGCTTCCACGTTGTCGTTAGTGTTCATGTATACAACAAACTCGGTGGCCTAAAATGAAATAACAGACGCTTTATAACGAGAGATATTTTTTTGTTTTGTTTTTAACAAGATCCTCGATTTAACCCTTTCGTGACCAGTGAGGACACGTGCACTCACGTTCATAAGTATTAGGATACTTGCTGAATGTGAAGCGTATTGAAATCTACTGAATTTTACTGAAATCTGTTGAAATTTATTCAATTTTACTTCAACATACTGAATTCTACAGACGTCTACTGAAATCTACCGTACACGGTATATGTATAGCATCCTGAGGCGTCTAAAAAAGGAAAAGCTTAGGAATGTTTTTAATAGGTAACTAGTAACCGAGAAGTTTTGATCTCTTCAAAGAATATAAATGTAACTTCCAGCTTTTCTCTTCAATTTTTAGAAAGTGAACATATTGTAAAATGAAGGAGTTATTGTAAAATCCGCCATCATCAACAAGGATTGGAAGGTCTGAAATAAAAAATTGTTTTCATTTATGAACAAAAATGTATTACCTACAATGTAGCGTACGATTTTTTCAAAAATTGTAATTATTATAAAAAGAAACTCCTTTTTACCAAAAAGAATCAAATTTAAACGTTTCTAAAAAATTAAATAATTGACATATCGAAGAAGTCGTAGGCTACATTGTACGTAATACATTTTTATTCGTAAATCAAAATGAATTTTTGTATTTCAGACGTTCTGTAAATGATGCTCTAGCAAAAGAAATGTCGCCAATCCTCCATTTTGTAATATTTGTACTTTTTCAAAATTGAAGAAAAAAGCTGAAAGTTACATTTGTATCCTGTGAAAAAATTGAAACTTTTCATTTAGTAGTTACCTGTTGGAAAAAATTTCCAAACTTTTACTTATTTCTGGACGATTAAAAAAATGAAAAATTGCCGATGACACTTACGGGGATGTCTACGAATCGTTCGACGATCAACCAACGACTCGTATTAAGCAGATTGAAGTCCTCCTCGAAGATTAATTGCCCTGGACAGGTATTTTGTCGTTTCAACTGCTGATTTGCCCCCACAGTCTGGAATACTTTCGTCTCTGATGGTGTTTCACAGACTTTGCTAATTATAACATTATTGTTCACAGGACTTCCGTCGTAATTGTAGAAATCTAAAAGAGACCTAATACGATTAAATACACATGACGAATTTTTAAATAATTTTTAAATAATTTTTTTAAATTTTAAACAAACCGTTAACCACGTATTCCTTATTGAGTAAATTGTAACCGAGGCCATCGTAAACGACGTGGATCCAATAGTAAATTTTATCGCCTCGTTTCAATCTCGTCGTTTTATCTTCGTATGTCCAGCGGTCATTCTTGGTCTTTATAATGTCCCTGGCAATAAATCCTGCCTCGAGGCCGTTGAAATCTTCGTTCACTTTAACGTGATACGCGACCAAACTGATACCATCCTCGTCTGAATATAAAAAGAGTATCTTTTGTGTTAACAATTTCATTAAAATTTTGTTATTTATGTTTGTGAATATATTCAGATATATCTTTAACCCTTTGGCTACGACAGATTTTAATACGTAACGGGCCGCAAAATTTTTTCTTTCCATCGCATCGTTTTGACATTTCTTTTAAATTGCACGAAGCGGAAGTGGGCAAAGGTAAATAATTAAGGACTAAATTACGGTGGTAAGTGTGCCAAAAGACGTCATCAGCACAATGCGAGTAAAATTTCAAAGCGCTTATTAGACGTTAACAGTGCTGTGCTAGCAAATCTTCCAAGTGCTTATAGGTGCCAGCAGCAGTGAAAAGGTTCAGACACTTTTAGGACGTTTTTAAAGCCAATGCATAGTGCTTGTTCGCAGCGTCACGTTTCAACGTTCGTTCAGACGTCTTTTGGACATCTTTAACCCTTTGCGGACGTAGGACTAAAAGTGTCAAGTCGAAGTACTGATTACATGTATAACACATAATTAGGTCACTACTTCAGTTTTTCTTTTTTTAATTAAATTACAGGTAACCCTCGTATAACACGGCATTTCTATAACACGGTTTCGCTCTAACACGGTTCGAGAATTGGGGAAAACCCTCGTGCAACACGGTTTGAGAATTAGGGAAATACCCGAACAATTATGAACATAATAAAAGCTTTTAAAAGCAAAAATTCACCGTGCTCGACAGTTAACGGGGTATTTTGCTTTTCAAGGTAAAAAAAGGAACCTTTTTTTTGCATTCCTTACAGTCTGGAGAATATGTCAAACGATTTTTCGAAATTGGATAAGTTGTAAGAGCTATGAGAGTTTGAATGACTCAAGACCATGCCTGACGTAGATCTTCGAAAATTTTTAAACGCGGTTTTCTCGAAACCAAGTTTTCCAACATTTTCCTTAGGTTTTCTCGGAAACTATTCGACCAATTGCTTTCCTCTTCATATTGCATACTCAGAATATGTGCCGTCGTCGTTCCAACTAAAATCGGGTCAATATTTTCAAAATTTCGCTCTCTTTAGCACCTAAAGCTTACGAAAACTGCAGGAAAAAACAATAGCGACATATTTAAGGATTAAAAAGACCTTTGGTTCAATTTTTTTCGGCCAATAGTGAAGTCAGTAGCCTTGGGACAAGTCAATAAGGATATTCATACGTCACTGCATATAACCCAGAATGCTCCGAACATTCTAAGTCTTTAATATCGATTTTACACAGCTAAAAGATGAATAAGGGTGTATACAAAGTACCAATATTGTAATTTTTCTTGTCGTCTAGAAAAGAAATCATGAAATCGGCTGAAAAATCTCTAAACCCGAATACCCACTTGAGGGTTTTTTTTTTTTGGATGATTTTAGTAAGATCATTCCAATATCCGGTTTTTGGTGTGTAGTTCTGAATCATTAATGAAAATACTCGGAATATTCGTGCATTCATTAAATCGATTTTCATGCTTACGGTTCATGCTCCATCTCTATTAATAACATTTATGCTTGTAAGAGGAATGCTTTGTTCCTGTATACTATTTTAACAGTTACGCACTTCATGCAAATTTTATTTGGTGTGAATAAATTTGAATATAAATGAACAAAATGCGAATCTGTTTGAGTAGCGTAAGTAAACTTCTTTATTTCCCTCTTATTTATGTATACTAATTAACGTTAAGTATTATCTTGACCACACGTTATTAACATTATGTGTACATATATGACTTTATGAGGCGAACACGGTATTTAAAATTACATTTTAAAAGTTTTACTTGAAACTTGTTTTTATTTCGCATTTTTCTGAAAATGTGAATAGCCATGAAGTTCGATTATGTTCTTAACTATGTCTTTTAAGTATTTTTCTCATCGCAACATTTCTTCATCTTTAACAATAAAGATAAGAATCATCGAACACTATTTTATTTGTTGTTTACTAGTGTCCATACAATGTACAAATTCAAAAGTATAACTTATCGACAAATTTTAAAAATATAACTTATCGACAAATTTCAAAAATATAACTTATCGACAAATTTCAAAAGTATAACTTATCGACAAATTTCAAAAGTATAACTTACCGACAAATTTCAAAAGTATAACTTACCGACAAATTTCAAAAGTATAACTTACCGACAAATTTCAAAAGTATAACTTATCGACAAATTTCAAAAGTATAACTTATCGACAAATTTCAAAAGTATAACTTATCGACAAATTTCAAAAATATAATTTATCGACAAATTTCAAAAGTATAACTTATCGACAAATTTCAAAAGTATAACTTATCGACAAATTTCAAAAGTATAACTTATCGACAAATTTCAAGAATATAACTTACCGACAAGTTTTCAAAATTTGTGACTTATTTTTCTTCGAAACCCTTTCGTAACCAACAAGACGTTTATGTCCCATTTGAATAAAAATTGATCACAATTTAGTATATTCAAATCGTATTAAAAAAAATATATAATTTGGTCACGAAAGAGTTAACAAATAGCTGCACTCGAGACAAAGGAAAACTCCATTTATATTTTTCACAATCCCACATTCCTTCGACAATTTCTCTAGTAACCATGTCTGAATAAATATTAGCTTTTAAACGATTTCCGGGTCGATTCAAAGCACGACGGAATAATAAAACGCGCTCTTTATGCAGAGGCAAAAGGCAGGCAATGTGAGATAAAGATGGTTTACTTACGAGGAATGGACATTCGTAATCCTTTAGGAGAGAGAGGTTCCACGCTGGGTGTAGGAGGTATAAATTGAGCTACATTCTCTCGAACAATTATGCCAAACAATAAAATGAAAGTGACAAAAAGCCATTTGATGAGAGCGTTCATGATGCGTAAGGTTTGACGTTGCTGACGGCTCAAGCGACACTGAGAGACGTGAATTGGCCACCGATCGTTACAAACAGGTTTCTGTATAAATACATATATCTATCTCGATAGCGCTAGTGGCTGTGAACTGGTCCTGCACGGTTAGACGTTTTGTTCTCAGAAGCAAAAAACTTTATTCGCAAAATCGACGTGCGTAAAAACCTGTGGAAGAGAAAGATCGATGATCGATGGATCATTAAATGTCCTTCAAATTGATGCGCCAATGAAAGACTTGCGTGGCATCGCGTTATTTAATAACGGATTTGATTTCAGTGTTGCGTGTTAAAACTTTATTCGTTAGCCGTTATTAGAATATTCGAATAAAATTCGTTATTCGTTGTCCATTATTACAAATAAAAGCTTATTTTAACGCCCAACACTTCAATTCTTTATTTGTTTTTTTCTTTTTTTATTCGAAATAATTATCATTTTAGGTTCATTTTGGAGAAAATCTTTGTACTCGTCTTTTTGCACTTTCGTTCTTTTCAGATCTTCAAATGTTACCAGCAAACCTTCAGGAATTTGTGGGTGTCCAGTTTTAAAAGGGTAAACATTATTCGAATAACGAATAAATTGAATTTATTTTCCTATTCCATAGAATTTCTGCGTTTTCGTCGATTTTCGAATGCGATTACTGCTCGATGCTGCAAATTGTTCGTTATTCGAAATAATTTTTGCCCAACATTGTTTCACTCTACAGAATTTCAGAATTCTAATCTTGTGAATCTTTTTTTTTATTTTGTACATTTCTTTGTTATTAAACTCTTTGCGATATTTAAATAACAATATTCACATAAGAATTTTCGTAGATTTTTAATTATTTTAAATCTTCTGATTGGACACACTTCGTCAGGAAAATATTGTCGCGATGTTATCTTAATCAGAATAAAAAGAGTTTACGTATTATAGAAGAAAATGAACGTATAACGCAATATCTGTGGATTTTCCGGTATGTTGCAAGTATTGGAAAATTCATATGGTATACAAAAGGTACAACATATGGCCAATAAATTGTTTCACAAGATATTCTTTATTTACGATATTACAATCTAAGTATTATTAATATGTTTGGCTTTTAGCTTGGTTTGAAATCCGGTTCATGTTTCGATTTATTTTTATTGCGGTAATGATACAAGAATGCAGATAAAACAGCTTTGATAGCAAAAATTATACAGTGAAACGAAAAATGTTCGTGCACTTAAAAAATAGTTTCATTATTTTATTTTTTTTTTGGAATAATAGTTCACTGTGTATAACATTGTATAGGGTTTGTCGAAATAATTGTTCTAATTTTCTTTTGAACTGCATTTTGCATTTTATTGCATTTAATTTTAATATAATTTAATAAAAATTTAAAACAATTAAGATTAAGTGGTATTTGAAATATTAATTAGTTAAAAGACTACTTAAAAAAGTGAGAGTACGTATAGTATTTGAAAGTAAATAAAAGTACTGTCCGACAAATCTAAAGTGAAGCCTCGACGTCACGCAGGGCCTAAAAGTGGGAGATGTAGGGGAAGGCTATCACACTTATTCTTCTATGAACAATAGATGACGATCGGGTCACGTTTGAACAGTCGGTAAACAGATGAGCAGTCGATAATTGACCGGAATGATATTTGCAAAACAAATTAAGTTTACGTCGCGCAGACACCATAAACAGGCGAACAGATGCCTGCGCGGCGCCAAACGACGTGCATCATGGTAAACATTATTTTTTTATCCCATGTTCCCAAAATTTCTCTATTATTTCAATAAGCTTATTTTACAGGTTAAAATTCAAGCAATCCAATGGTATTTTTTCAAAATTATTCTATGAGTGGGAACAGTATCAAATTAGCAATTGAAATTTTAGCAGCGATTATTGCTATGTTTATTGCTATAATATGAGCCCAAGGTCTAAATATTATCTTTAAACAAAGCCGAAATATTACGGTTAAAGTGACGACATGTCGTCTGATTTTGTCAAATTTTTCAAAATTTTAACATTAAATAGTGGCTGTTTGATGGCTCTTATTGGCTGTAAAAAGTGCCTGTCGGTCTGTGGTGGCACGCTATTTTTCATTGCAGCCAGAAATTTTTTAGCTCCTTAAGCAATTTTTTAATGCGCCGAAATCTACTTTTATTATTCAGGAATAGGAAAATAATATTTACATTTTAGTTTTCTAACTGTTAAAAAATATTAATACATTTCCTGAGGCTTCCTTTACAATAAAAATTTATTGTGTATAAGTGGCTTAGAAATTAACGTCTGCGCTATTAAATATGTCTTACGCGCCAACGTAGGTAAGAGGACAAGGCGACCAAATAATTTTTAGTTTTCCGTTCTTTTATCAGCGTGTTACATTATCGACAGCTGACTTAAATTCGTTTGTCTAAACTATTTACCTACAACGCAACTTCCCCTCAAGGGCCCGTAGTGTAAGACCCAAGAGTAGTGGGGATGACCTGAACCGCCTATTTTGCTTCCATTTTGCTAGGCTGTGACGTCGAGGCTTCACTTTAGATTTGTCGGACTATACTTACTGACTTATTCCTCAACTTCCCTTTACTCAATGAAAGCATTGCGACGTTCCAAGGACGATGATAAATTTAGAATTCCAGTTATCTCCTCTTCTGCAAGAAGTACATAGGGAATAAGAAATATTTTTACGACCTTTTTAATCGACAATTTAATCTATCGTATGAACCGCGTAAAATAAAGTAATTAAACAACATCTAGGGACTTTTTTCTCCGTTTAGTGTCTGAAATTAGTTGACTCTATCCTCTGTGGCCGCCATAAGCTCCGACCAGTTTCGACGTTTTCGTGCCAAGTTTCGTTTAGTTATCGTGTAACAAAGTACGGTCTTCGTGAATTCCACGACGAAAGTGTTGCTGTTTCCCGGATATCCAGCCGTGAGTACCATTTTTGGATATCAATTACTCGTATGGATATTCTTATTTTCAATCTACACTACCGTAAAAGACGTTGAATATAGCGAATGAATTATTCGCTGAAACGCGATTAATTACATATTTAAATGACACCAAACTTTTGTCTCAAAACAAGCAATAAAATTTATATTGCGTTCATCATATTATTACGAATGCAATTTTGAAAATTATGTTTTTATGAATTTCAAATTACACTTCGTTGATAATTATGGCGATCACATTCGGATGCTTGTCAAAGCATATTTCTGAAGTTCACGAATTTGTATACATAATTAAGGCGTCTCGAAGATTTTAGATACATTTATGACATATCTAAGGAAAAATAATTTTATTCCCATTTTTCTATGTTATTGCATTGCATATCGAACAAATCAATGCATTTTATTTGACCCAATTTGACTTCATAAGCTTAATGTATTGGGCATACCCTCCTTTTGAATACAAGCTTTATAGCATAACACTTGTGCACCACTTGCACATCATGTAATGAAAAGGTGTATCAGATGTGTTGCAACCATTTTGTATTTAATCATATGAATTACAATAAGAGCTATGATAGGTCCATTGATTGCTTAGGTTACTTACAATAACTATGGTCTATATTTGAAATACATATCTATTTTAAATCATATGTTATGTTAGATGTAATATCTTGATATACAAGTTACATTTTTCTACGATTATGTACTTGATTACACTATAATCATTATAAGCATATACCAATTATACATATTTGAAATCTGCTATATATATACATATATTTCTTAACAAGTTGTTTAAGATGATCATACTGCAGTGATGTTCTATATAACTTCATGCAGATCTTGTAATAGTTTTATTAAATTGTCGTTCATAATTCTATACCAGCACCCATTTTTTTCTGAATCAGCTATTTTGTTCATCAATAACTATACCATATATTTGTTAAAAACTATATAATTTTAGGTTAATTTGTAATTATTATAGTTTTCTTTACTTTCAGCTTTAAAGATTTTTATTTGTTTTAAATGAGAAAGAATCATTATTTTACTTGATGTTAAAATGTGGTACCTTTTGGAGAAAAGATTTATGTGTATTTAGTTTTAATATGAACTTAAATCTTTTCAAGAGTTTACATTGGTACTTCAAATGTAAACATAAGATTGTTGATTTTATGGTTTTTCCTTTTTCTTACATATTATGAAGGTACATCATATGGTTGTGATATGAAATATTTTGTAATATAAATTTTCATGTATTATTCCATACGTATTACCTGAAAATATGTGAATATTTTTTAATTCTGTTGTAAGATATTGTTTCTTCTGTGTATATACCTTTATCCATTGAAAAAATGTACTATATCCTAATTTTATAACTTCTTAATCCTTTGCATTTGCTAACTTAATATAGTAGTGATGTAAGAATTTGAATCATTCAGTATATTTAGTCCTACTATAATAACTTATTAAATGTAAAGGATTAATTAATAACCAATTTAACTTACCACATTTTTATGTTAGTGTATTTATACCAATACTGTTGGATATATGTTCATTATTTATATTGAACATTATATTATTTTGTTTGGTAATAATTTTTTTCATAACATGTAATTCTCTCTACAACCATTTTATGAGAGTTTCTATTTCTTTAATTCTGTACATTTTAGCTGTGATAAAACAGAAACAAAAATTATTAAAGTTTAAAAAATATGTTTCTACATATTTCATTACCTTAGTATGTGTAGTGGTTTATTAAAAAAAAATTCTAGGTGATTTTTAACTCACAGTTAAAACATATTTTACATTTATATATATGGTTTTAACTTTCCTGTTTCTTTAAAACAACCTCTATATTTCCTAAAACTTGTAGATGTTATTAAACTGATGTATATACAATTTTTATAAATACATTTGATTTATTAATTCCTGAAAACTCTTTTGTATTTATGTATGATTGGTGATTGTACCATGAAAGAAAAATAAATAAATGAATAGAAAATTTTTACTATACTTTATGCACATGTGTGGCAGTAACTCTATAACAATTTTCTTTGAATATAAAATAGCGTCCAAACGGACTGCGGCCCTTAAAACAGTTTGGAATGCACTAGCAAACCATTTGCTAGAGTGAGAGAGGGTTTAAAAATGCAAAATTGGAACCAATGGCAATTGTCAGCTGGTGCTGTTGCTACTCCAATGCCACAACCACCAGTTGGTTATGCTGCCCCAGGAGCAGATCCTATGGCTATGATGCAAGCATATATGCAGTATTATAATCAACCAGTAAGTATTTTATTGAAAATTTATCTTTATATCATAGCTATATATGGAATAACTAAATATCTACCAGTTGTTACATGTCATGAATTAATATAAATTTTTTCATAAAATTCTGATATACTAATCAAAAATATTAAGAAATTTTTTCATCTTTTCTTAAAACAATGAATGCATTAATTTACTTAGTACAGGGTTCAAATGTTTATATATTATGCAATATATATAGTAAAACTATTAAATTGTTTTATTAGGCTCCTAGTGGATATACTGCGGAGCAATGGGCTGCAGCACAACAGCAAAACTGGGCTCAGTGGCAACAATGGCAGCAACAGTATCAGCAGTGGCAAGCACAATATGGAGAGAAGGTATGTAGGAAAGCATAAAAAAATATCGTAATTACAGTTTTTATACATTTGTGAAATAAAATTTAAAGTAGTCTTTTTATAAATTGCAAAGTAATACAATGTCTAGATCTACTACTTCTTCAATAATACTAAGTACTACTTTAATTCTTGTTGATTCATTGATTCAACTTTGTTTCAGTATCAGGAAACGATGAAGCATATGTCAGCCCAGAATATAAACTTAGCCACTCAGGTGCCACAGTTACCAATTGTACAACCTCCGCCGCCTCTTCCAAAAGAGGATACAAAACCTCCATTACCTCCAACCACTATAAACACGTATCAATTTACAAGCATGCCTCCCCCACATCAGAACAATCTTCCATTATTCCCTGTGAAACAAAATACGAATGCCACGATGCAGCAAACAAATGTACAAAACTGTCCTCAAAATCCTCCTTTACCTCCAAGTCAGCCACCGTTACCTCCTGAAAATAGTAATAGTAGTAAAGAAAGTAATAATTTAAATGGTAAACGCAATAGTAATACCGTTAGTGAATCTAATAGTGCGAAAAAGTTGAAAGTCGAAGACGAAGAGTTAACTGAGGCCGAGAAAACCTTCGACGCTCAGTTTAAACAGTGGGAGGAGCAATTTAATAAGTGGAAACAGCAAAATGCTAATCATCCGGACAAGGTAGGTGATATTACAATTATTATTGTACATCAGTTAGGGCAAAGTTAGGGCTGTAAGTGAAACAGTACTAGCTCTAATTTTTTTGCAAAATGGAGATATCGTTTTATTGTAGACCCAATACAAGCAATACGAAGCAAAATGGACATCTTGGAGAGAGAAGCTTATTGAACGACGTGAACAGATGCGTAGGAAACGCGAGCAGCAAAAGCAAGCTGCTGTTAAGGCAGAGGTCGAAAAGACTAAAAGCTTGCCTGGCGATGATAAGATAATGAACATTTTATCAAGCACAGAGAATCAAGGATTGATTAACAATTTGTTAGGCATTGGGAAAACACTTGGTTTAACAGGGAAACAAAACACTAATGTACCTCCACCGCCGCCACCACCACCAGCCACCGAAACAACAGTGTCTAATGTTCAAACAGTATCTGTAACATCTTCCTCTCAAGCAACCACGCAATCATCGACGTCTCAGATGCCAGTCATGAACATGATGTCCTCCAATATGTTGACTACATCACCTTGGAATACTCAGCAATGGACACCACAATACAATGCAGGAGTGAATGTACAAAATTTCCCTAATTTCCAACATATGACAGGTGTACCTCCACCGCCATTCGGTGCACCATCTACTCAAATGCCTCCGCCAAACTTTACGCAACCACCACCGAACTTTCCAGCCGTACCAAACTTTTCACAGCCTCCACCAGGCTTTGTTAGCAACGACTCGCGACAGAGTCACAATGTGCGACCACCAATGCCAGCGCATGTACAAGGAAGACCTCCGCCATTTGGTCCAAATGCTACTGGTCCAGATGGAAATCCAATACACAACGAACGTCCAAATCAAACTGGTTCTATGAACAATTTTGACCCTTCAACATCGTCAACAAACTTTGGTATGAGCGATCCTGCTCGACAAAAAGAAGGAGTACCACCAGAACGTTTTAATCGAGATGGTATTAATGAGCAACAAAGTAATCAATTTCGTAACGATATGTTTGGTCAACGAAATGAAAGTTATAAGTTAAACGATGAACGAATGCCCGATTCTGATCAGTTTAGGAGAGAAGATAGAAACAACCAGTTCAATCAACAGAAGCAGAACTTCAATAATGATAGATTTGCTCCAGGAAATGATCGTTTTGGACCAGTGAATAATCGATTTGCTATTGGAAATGATAGATTTGCACCTGGAGATAATAGATTCGGTCCTGGAAATGATAGATTTGTACCTGGAGATAACAGATTCGGTCCTGGAAACGAAAGATTTGGGCCAGGAGGTGAAAGGATTGGCCAAGGAAATGAACCTGTCAATGATCGTTTTGGACCAAACAATGATCGATTTGGTCCTAATAATGAGCCATTTGGTTCTGGAGGCGATAGGTTTAATAGGAGTAGCATGGATCGTTTCGATCAAAAAGATGTAGCAGATAATAGACGTGATAGTTTTCCAAATACTTCAAGAGGCTTCAACAGAAACAATCAATTCGAACCGTCGGATAAGCTTGCACCAGAGCTGAAGAAACTAATGGAGAAACGAAGAGCTGCGTTGGATGTATTTAAACCAAGCTATCTTGACTCCGATAAAAGTAGTAGCAGCGTTGGTTCATTGAGTGAAAGCTTTAAGAAAATTACAGGTGAGTCTCCATTCATAAAACCTGCTGGAAACAACAATTTTGGGCCTCGTGGGCCCCCTAACTTTGGACCAGGTGGACCTGGTAACTTCAGGATGCCTGTGGACTTTAAACCTCCAGGAGCTCCTGAGTTCGGACCACGTGGCCCTACAGGAATTGGACGTAATAATTCATTTGATTTAGGAGGTGCAGCTTCGTTCAGAGGACCTAATTCTAGTCCTCAGATGCAACAAGATTTCATGAACGTTGAACCTAGACCGGATTTGTTGAATATTGGAAACGAGGTGGACATAAATAAGGATAATAAAAATGAACCTGCTACTGTCGTGGAGCAACCAGCGATAACTGTTCCACAATCCAGTGAAAAGAACGTTGATGGTGCACAGAAAGACATTTCTGAAGATTATTTAGTACAGAAGAGTATTGCAATGTTAGAGAAACCACCGTGGGTTGATGCTCAACTACCTGAAGACAGTGCACTTCAAAAGGATGGTACTAAGGGGGATGAAAATCCACCTACAAATTATAGCTCCATAGAACAGGATCCACAGAATGTAGTATTGAATGAATCAACTGAAGGAAAACAAGAGCTGTCTTGTAATGATAATGATGGTGTTAATAAAAAGACTGAAGTGTTACCTTTCATGGGAGAGAATGATCCTAAACCTGAAGACTTAAACATGGAACCACCACCTGAATTACCTAATCTAGGCCCTGTTTCCACAGATACTAATAAACCTACTGATCCCATTCAAAGACCAGATGAAACATATGATTCAAAAGAGTCTTCCATGAAACCTTTCCCAAATAATCCAGAGTGCTTCGATCCTAGAGGTGTTTTTGATTCTACATTTGGTCCAAGAGGAATGCAATTCAGACCAAATGCACCTTTCTTTGGTCCTAGAGGTCCTAACGATGTCAGATTTCCTATGTTTGAGTCCAGAGGTCTAAATTCATTTCCATTTAACGCCCCTGGTCCAAATCCATATCCATTAGGTCCTCGTGGTCCCAATGATGGACAGTTTGGTCCAAGAGGTCCCAATAATGCACAGTTTGGTCCAAGAGGTCCACCTGGTGATGGACAATTCGGTCCGCGAGGTCCCAATGATGGACAATTTGCTCCGCGAGGTCCAAACGATGGGCAATTTGGTCCAAGAGGACCTAATGATGTGCAGTTTGGTCCAAGGGGCCCCAGTGATGGACAATTTGGTCCAAGAGGACTCAATGATGGAATATTTGGTCCAAGAGGTCCTAACGATGGACCATTTGGGCCAAGAGGTCCCACTGATAATCAGTTTGGGCTAAGAGGTCCTAATAATGGACAATTTGGTCCCAGAGGTTCGAATATTGGACAATTTGGTCCAAGGTATGATAGCCAGATGGGTGTACGAAGACCTACTGATGGACAATTTGGTCCTAGAGGACCAAATGATGCACAATTTGGACCTCAAGGGCCTAATAACAGAGCATTTGGTCCAGTCAGACCAAATGAAGCTCCATTTGATAACCGAGGTCCATGCGAACCTCAATTTATACCTAGAGGACCCAACGACGGACAGCTTAGATTTTCAGGACCCAATGAGAGACTCTTTGGCTCACGACGCAATGACCCATCTTATCACCG
>NW_017100430.1:43132-75536 GCF_001263275.1 Habropoda laboriosa | reverse complement strand
GTCAAACGATGGGCAATTCCCAAACAGATTTAACGAGAAACTATTGGATAATCCCACTGATTTTGGATCTCAGAGTTCAAATGAGTCATACTTTGGACTTCGCGCTCAAACTGACAGACCCTTTGATAACAGACAATTTGACATCAGAGGAATTGGAGAATTTAGGTCAAAAGGTTCAGCTGATAATAATTCTGGTCCTAAGATTCAAGGGAGTTCAGAAGCAGGTGGAGATGGAGGAGCGTTTGATAACAAGGAACAAATACCAATTGATAAAAGTATGCAGCAAGGACAGTTTGATTCTAATGACATACAAAATCCAGGATGGAGGCAGCCATTCTCTAAAAACAGCTTTGGAGATATCGATCAAAGATCTGGACGAGATTTTAGCTATGCTGACAAACCCTTGCTAGTTCAGAATGAAACCTTCAATCAAGGTTCAGTGAATAACATAGAACGACGATCTCCTTTGGATGGAAATAAGTCCAACATACCTGATAACAGATCAGAGAAAAGTATGTCTGACATGACAATAGGAGGCTACAAGGCTGGATATGGAGAATCATCATCTGGATCTGATTATAATAAGTTTGGCAGTCCAATGTTCATGAAACGATCCGGGGATAACCGACAGTCTCAAGTCAGATGTCAAACTGTTAAAGAGTTTTGCATAGAAAAACAGTTTAATTATAATCATGGTGGGGCTGGTGGTGACAAGAAATTTACTGAGCACATTCCTGCCAAAGTAATTGACTATGCCCATACTTCTCAAACACCAAATCAAGATCACTTAACTCCTGTGCAGTGCTTCGATTATGGACATGGTAATTTAAAACCACTGGTGCCAGAGCATGAGGTGCATCCAAAGAAAGATTTCAGAAATTGGGAGGAGAATGAGCAGAATCTGAAAGAGTATGCAGACAAAATAAGAAGATATGAATACTATGCAGGCAAGACAGAGTCCAAGTGGTCTGGAGACTACAACCAAAGAAGAGATAACGAGGAATTGATGGATGATAGAAAACCTGAAAGGGAACGTAGAGAAAGGGAGGATCATAAAGGAAAAGACCGGGATGATAGGATATTTGATCATACATCGCAAACGTCTGATAAAGATCAAGATAATCACTATGATAAGAGTGCTAATAAAGGTAATTTGGTGTTAACTTACAAGAACATGCAATTTTCTGTTTTGTTCAACATATTTAAGGAAACGTAAATATGTATTTATACATGTTTAATTATTAAATTGTACAGACAGTTTCACGTTTATTGTCCTTTTTTCCAAATGTAGAAAGAACGCGGGAAAGGTGTGAGATCTCTCAAAAGGAAATGAATAAAGAGAATGACAAAGAAGAAGAGAGGTATAGTGAAATAAATACTTTACTTATAAGTTTATGTGTTTATTTTTATAAATGGACTGTCATAAATTATCATTGATACTATATGATATTAATGTACATCAATTTCGTTTGAAAACATGTAACTTTCTTTAGATCAAAAGGAAATATAAACTGGCAGGAGAATTCAAACAACAACATCATAGATACAAAGCCACAAGAGACCAGGTATGTCCTATTGATTATTAAATGCGTCCTATATGTTTTAGTCTTTGAAATATTGTAAAATAAATGCTTTTACGACTTTTGTGTTCTTAAATTTACATTATAACATTGGTATCCATTTATAGATATAATGTTTCTGATAAGCGTTACATTTTGCATAAAGTATGAAGACTTATTTATGCAAACTTATATTCTCTCTTTAAACTGCTAAAATGCAGTTAAGAAAATATTACTATTTATGCTTTTGTCTATTGTGTCAATTTTATTGGCATGTTAAGTATTTTGAAAACCATTGGTTTTCCTTATTTATATTACTGATTATGCACATGTACTTATGTGACCACATTAATGCTACTACATTGACTAACATTATGCACTCAGAACTATGAAAAATTTGCTCGTATGTATGGTAATGACTCAGACATGAGTTATAAAAGTGAAAACTATTTCTGGAAATTGTTAATGCTCCTGCTATTTTTGGATAGTCTGGAAGTGTTCTCCATACTCTTTTCTATATTACATACATTGACATGACTATAAAAATATTTAAGTTTAAACATAAGAAGCATACTGCAGCATAATACAAACACGTTTTATTTTAATGTGTTCGTATTATGTGCAAACGTATTTCTTGTAGTTTAATCCGTTTGCCTGCATAAGATAACAGAAAAACATTCACTATTTTCAGGTGATCGCTATTTTTTTTTAAATAGCTTTCAAAAACATTTCTCTTTTTTCTCGTACTCAGTACGCTTTTGAAATTCTTCAATGTCTTAATACCTTGTGCAAAAAACTTTGAATATAGCGCGTAAAAATTCGACCATGTCGATCCTTATAACTTACGATTGTTTATCATTATTGTTATTTCTTTTGTTACTTTGTATAAAAAGAGTATTATATTTTGTTGGTTGTATATTTAAATATTGCAAGTAGATTGTACAGGTCTCTTAGTAAATTGATGTTCTCTGTTACAGTGTTACAGATACTCAGCATAATGTATTGGAACCTGCACAAAAAACATTGGAGTTGGCAAAAACACCAAACTGCACAATGGTGGATGATTTACTGTGTCCTCCGGGTCGTCAGAACAGACCACCAAAAATAGCCATCATTTTAAGAGGACCACCAGGCAGTGGAAAATCTTTTGTGGCAAAACTTATTAAAGTAAATTCATATTTATGGGAATAAAATTCACTTGATTGTTTCAGTAGAATGGATATATTAAAATTGTATTTTTACTTTATTATAGGATAAAGAAGTTGAACAAGGTGGCTCTGCTCCAAGGATATTAAGTCTTGATGATTATTTCTTAGCAGAGAAGGAGATAGAATCTACGGATGATAACGGGAAAAAAGTTACAATTAAAGTATGGGATAGTATTTTACTTTGATGAACTTTGTAGGAGATGATTTATGAGTATGAAGAAGCAATGGAACAAAGTTATATCACATCGCTTGTTAAAGCTTTTAAAAAGAATATTACCGATGGTTTCTTTAATTTCATAATATTAGATTGTATTAATGAAAAGATATCAGATTATGAGGAAATGTGGAGCTTTGCTAAAACCAAAGGTTTTAAAGTAAGTTTTCGTTGTAACATCACAGATTCAATAAACGAAAATAGAGGACAGTTTTTAAAATATTTTTTATAGGTTTACGTATGCGAAATGGAAATGGATTTGCAAATTTGTTTAAAGAGAAATATTCACAATCGTACGGAAGACGAGATAAACAGGATTATAGATTATTTCGAGCCAACGCCAAGCTATCATCAAAAATTGGATGTTAATTCAATGTTGCAGGAACAAGCAATTGAAGAAGTATGTTTTCTAATTAAATTATATAGTTGCTTGGTATTAGATAAAATGTTAATATTATTAATCTGTTATAGGTTCATATGGAAGATAGTGAAGAACCACAGGAGAAATCTTCTCAACAGAATGAAGATAGTCAAGATAGTCAAGATGATACTCAAGATGATGCTATTGTAATTTTCAATTTCTATTTGTATTTATTGCACACATCAAAAATATTTATGGTACTTACATGTACATTATTATTAATTTCTAGGGTGTAAGTAAGTGGGAACGCATGGAAGCTGAGGATAAGCTAGGTTAGTCATTGTATCTTTCATAAAATATTGATATATTGTACAAAAAGTTAATTTTGTTCTATATCATTAACTGTATAAATTTAAAATAGATCGCTTGGATGGACTTGCAAAAATGAAAAACGAAGGGAAAGTACAGACTATGAAAGATTTCCTTCAAGTTCCTGACTATTATAATATGGAAGATACTTCCGGTAAAAAACGAGTAAGTATATTTTTAATTTTTTTTAGTTAATAAAAATACACCTAAATGTATGATAATACTACTGTATTTAATAGGTAAGATGGGCAGATTTAGAGGAACGTAAAGAACAAGAGAAAATGCGCGCTGTGGGATTTGTAGTTGGTCACACTAATTGGGACCGTATGATGGATCCTACAAAGGGAGGAAGCGCCTTAACACGCACAAAGTATATATGATTTAACTTTACTTCTAGATTACCTAAGAAAGATTAGAAGTAAAATTAATATCATTCGCGTGTAAGTTCTAGTCTACAAATTTACACGGTTACTTAAAACGAAGCTATAAGAATAATTTTTATTTTGTATTTTTACAATGAGAAAACGGAAGAATTTTTATGTTGCGAGACGTAATATGTATGTAAAAGTAATATTGTCGAGTTTATGATTAAAAACTTATGTAAAAAGTTGCATTAGATATTAGTAGGAAAAGTGTTCTTCTAACAGTATTACTGCTGACACACGAAGACTTTTTTTTTAGCATAAAAGACTCCAATTAACTGTTACAGTTTTACAAAATTTCCTACATATCTGTTAATGTTGCAATATCTTTACAAAAGAGATACTTGTATCCTAAATCAAAACTTTCCACCGTACGATTTTATAAATTCTTGCATTGTTATATTAACAATTATTTTTTGATTACTTATTTGAATGAAAAGTATAATGCTAAAGTGTTATGTTTTTGATCAGTGTAATTGTATATATATATGTGTATATGTATTCATATACCATTTTTTTTAAATATTTAAGCTTCGGTTTTAAAAAAGTGATTAATGTGAAGTGTGAATATCGTTTTCTTATAGTTTGTAATGTGCATTTTCGCGAATTTATGTAAAAGAAATTCTTTTATACACTTTTACGTAGACAGTTTTTATTTTCCTTCTGATTTAATTCTTAATTATATTGAATTTCTAAAGAGTGTAGATGTTGCTTTTAGTACATCGTCGTTATCATAAGTGTTTCATTTATACTTTTATAAAAAATATAATTAATGCAATATTTGATGCCTTATACAATCGTTATTATTGCAGGTTTTTCTCACTATCGTAATGACATATTTTTATTCGACTACAGTAGTGTACAGAAGCGAATGCGCAAGGTGTCTACGAACTATCAAATTCTTCAGATGATGATGTACGGTTCTAATACAGCCTTATAGACAGTCTATTTAACTAAAATAGCGTAAACTCTTGTTAATTTATGTAAAGTATGCTGTAATTACTGTATATAATGTTAATGAAGTTGTTTTCATTACACATTTTTATATCTACTTTGTACATAATAATGTACAAGATAGATCAGCAGCTTAAGTGTACACGATAATTATACACTGCCTGTTGAAGGTTATAATATTAAGAAAATACATTTTATTTGATTCAAAGGAATAGTTACTGTATAAATTAAGTAAAAACAAAAAAAAAGAAATAAATTACAGAAAATGGTTCGACATTTTATACTTATTATCAGAATTGCATTTTACTCATCTTTCAGAATTCGAAAAATGAAAATTTTACTTGCGAATATTGTATATAATGTTCAATGCTCAGTGAATCAAAAATATTGTCAATTAATGAGTCGAATGTACTTCGTAATAAATTTGTTTTTAACTGCAGGTCTAGCGTTATTGTGAAATTAAGTAGCAGTATACGTGGAATAATCTATTAATTTAAATATTTAGTAATAAAAGTTATTTAAGTATAATCTCCGAGGTGATTATATCTTCGGTACTTTCTAATCCTTGGAAATAAAGTTTGTTTTATCTAGTTTTTATGACGATAATATATTTTTTTTAAGTAGAAGTGACGAAGAAATAGTTTTTCCGTTTTCTTTTTTAGGTGGTTCAAATTATTTAAAGAAATGTGAGTTCTATGATAATGAACGAAATTGGGCTCGTCTTGGCATATATTTGTACTTATATCATTCAGACTTTATGCCGATTTAACTATACTAATTAATTTTTGACAATTCCAAAATTTTGGTACTAAAATAAATGACTATTAGCTGAATATTCTAAAACATTCAACTTACATTTTTAAATATATGGGCAAATTGCATGTGGCGCCTTTTTGTGATATGAACGTAAGTATATCGTTGCAATGTGCAGTTGCCTTAAAACTTCTTGATGTTTACGTTTTATCGTATCTTATAGTTTTTATTCTAAGGTTTTACGCAGTGTCTGACGTGTACAAAAATCAAATTGGACGATCACTAGTAGGTTAGAGCGCAATATTGAATTAAACATTTTTTTATTACTAAAATATCGTGCAATCATGCTCGACTTATTTACTATATTCAGTAAAGGTGGTATTGTGCTATGGTGTTTTCAAAGCACTTCGCAAATATTTGCTCCTAGTGTTAACGCGCTAATACGAAGTGTCATATTGCAAGTAAGTGTTTATGTCAAGGCTTCTTATTTTTTAAAAATTTATTATGCCTATATGGAGTACTATTAAAGATATGATTTTCGTGCTGAAGATAGATTAAACAAGAAGCCAAAAGTATTTTCTGTATATAATAATCGATAGTCGAACGATTATTTATCACAATGACACCGTTAATAACTTTTTGCAGGAACGTACGGGAAATCATACCTTTGAATATGATTCCTTACGCTTACAGTACAAACTTGATAACGAGTTTGAGCTGGTGTTTGTTGTTGCATATCAGAAAATACTACAATTGTCATATGTAGACAAATTTTTAAATGACATCCATTTGGAATTTAGAGATAGATTCAAAAATGAATTGGAGCACTCTCAGTGGTTTTATAATTATCAGTTTCAAAATAATTATGAGCATGTACTTGCCATGGCTGAACAATGGGCACGGACTCAGGCTAAGATACCTAAACAAATGCGTACCTTTGATGAAAGTCTAAAATCAAAAAAGACTGTTGCTAGTATGATTGAACGGAAAGATGACAAAGATAATAAAAAACAGGGTATGTAATGAATGTACTTTGAAGGTTTAGTTAAATGGCACTTTTATTTATTTCAAGGTGTAATTTTTTATATAAGTTTATAAGGTTGGCAATGGTTCACTAAAGTAGTTGTCAAGTTTTTGATTTTTTGATTTGTTTTTGACTGTCAAGTATTTTAAGCTGTTGAGGAGATTTGTTTAGGATTTAATATAGAATCACAAGCAATTTTCATTTAGGTAGTAATATGTCCTTTCCAATGTGGGTATCACTAACAGGAAATGGGGATCTTCTTCGCTTCTAGGTAAAAGGAAGAAGGGAGTTAATACTAATACAAATGATGAAAGTAAGTAATTTTAGATTTTGTACCAGTATAATACACATTTTGTATAAATTATGTATTATTCCTATGAATTAACAATATTAACAGTGATTAGGCCTGTGGGAAAATTAAGTTCTTTACTGTTTCTGTATCTAACATAGGTCAAACATTTAACAGTAAATTATTAAACATTAGAAAGAACATTGAATTGTTTAAAATTTTTATATATTTCTTTAATGGATTTCAATCTTTCATGTTCTAATTTTTATTTAATTCTACAGTGAAAGTTCAAGAGTTCAAGGTCCCAAAAGAGGATCTGCCAAATAACCAAGCTAATCACAATGGTGAAATAGATGAAGAAATTTTAATTGCAAATCGTATGAAATTGGCTCAGAAACTGAATAATCAAAAGAAGAAAGTTGGTAAGCCGTAAGTATTGTAAACTTAGAAATAATAAATTTCTAATTACATTTAATGATAAGCTATATACAGTAATTATATTTTACAGAAAAACTCCAAAGTCTGAGAAAGCTGGCAAGAAAGCTGAAAAAGCAGGCAAGAAACCTCGTGTATGGGAATTAGGTGGGACCAACAAAGATCTTGCTACTTTAGAACGCACCAAAGATAAACCAGAAGAAAGTGGTGATTATGTGGCAGCTGATCAAACGGTATACTTATCACTTTTAATTTATAAATTACCATATTTAATAATTTACTTATAATTTTTGAACTATTAACATTTAAATTACCTTTTCAGTTAATAGGTCAGATGAAAGGAGGTATTCGTGATATAGAAGTTGAAAGTTCATCGGAGGATGAGTCCGAGGAGGAAATGGATAATTCCAAACCGCAAGTACAAAAGAAATCCAGTAGCATGTTTTCCATGTTCAAAAGTTTAGTCGGCAACAAGAGTTTGAAACACGAGGATATGGCTCCAGTTCTGGATAAGCTGAAGGATCACTTGATTTCGAAGAACGTGGCTGCTGACATTGCTCAAAAATTATGCGAATCTGTTGGTACGAAGCTCGAGGGAAAGGTATTGGGTACGTTCGATAGCGTGACGAATACCGTTAAGACAACGCTGAACGACGCATTGGTACAAATATTATCCCCAAAGAGACGCGTAGATATTCTACGAGACGCAATGGAAGCAAAAAAAAGCAACAGACCTTACGTTATGACCTTCTGTGGCGTGAATGGAGTAGGAAAATCGACGAATCTGGCAAAGATTTGTTTCTGGCTCATAGAGAATAATTTCCGTGTTCTTATTGCTGCATGTGATACATTCAGGTACTTTATATTAGTTTTTTGTGCATTTTTATATTTCAGAGCAAACATATCATATTTGGAAAAATTTTATTTTAGAGCTGGTGCAGTTGAACAACTAAGAACTCATATGCGCCATTTGAATGCTCTTCATCCACCAGAGAAGCATGGAAATCAATCTATGGTTCAGCTGTATGAGAAAGGCTACGGAAAGGATGCTGCTGGTATAGCCATGGAGGCGATCCGCTTCGCTAAGGATTCGAAAATCGATGTGGTCTTGGTGGACACCGCTGGCAGAATGCAAGATAATGAACCGTTGATGAGAGCCTTGGCAAAGTTGATCAAAGTGAACGAGCCTGATCTAGTACTTTTCGTCGGTGAAGCTCTTGTTGGAAACGAAGCTGTTGATCAATTAGTGAAATTCAATCAAGCATTAGCCGATCATAGTCAATCTACCAATCCTCATATCATTGATGGCATCGTGTTAACTAAATTTGATACAATCGATGATAAGGTAAATAAAAAAGCAATCGATACAATATAATCAAATATGTATACATTAACTATTGTTACATTATTTATTGTTTATATTGTTTGCAGGTGGGCGCGGCGATTTCTATGACATATATTACCGGACAACCAATCGTTTTTGTTGGGACTGGACAAACTTATACGGACTTGAAGTCATTAAACGCGAATGCCGTAGTACACGCGCTGATGAAGTAATTGTTGATTCGAATAATTAAACATTATTGAACTTATTATGTAAAGAGAAAAAGGAAGCAAACTAATACTTCAATGGATTGTTATTGACAAATTCATTATTATAATTATATACAAAAAAAATTTAGCAAGAATAATATATTATCATGTTTAAAGATGTATTGTTCTTGATCGTCTTTTGATCGATCGATATATTGCTCTTACGATAATTCTCTCAATACGCTAAACGATCCGGTAAACATCGCTGTGTAATTCCTGGAAAACGCTCGCATACTACTTCAAATCTACGTTTACGTTACAAATAATTTATCGTATAAATTTATAGAGTTTTCTAAAAAATATAAATAATACGATTAAAAAACATGGAACGCTATATGTATCTTCGCTTTTCTTTCCACGACTCGATCAATTTTATCACCGATCCGTTTCTTTTTCCAAAAATATTTCCTAGGAAACGTTTTATTTTATGCACTTCGTTTTCCATAGTATCGATTCAACACTCTTGTCCACCTTTCTGCTACCTGTTGAATACGCGGCTGATGATCAAGTGTTTCCCATGCAAGAACATTGTTGCATAGGTAGACACGACATCCTATAATCATTTAACAAATTATTTCACAAATTTTCCAGTTTCGGAGTTACAATTTTTATTTTTTTTTGTTTTTACATCCACAAGTGTGAAACCTTTGCCGCTGTTGATAAGGTGGATCCTCCTCAGATATGGCCCATCGGTAGTTGATCGCCACAGCTGTTCCCGTCTTTGCTTTTCGATTCCTGCGAGGATTCCTCTTCTAATTCCCAATGAGCCTCGTCGTCGAATTTCTGCTCCTCGGAAATCGAGCCACAAATCGGCAAGCGCATCATTAGTCCTACGGAAGAATTTATTTATTCGTCCCAGTGCGATGGTAATATGAGGAAGAGCCACGTGAAAATTTACACTTCCGCTGCGTGTCTTCTTTTAGAAGAAAAGAGACTACTTAATATTTCATTTATCGAGAATATAAACGATTGTTATGTTGAATTTTTTCTGGCAATGTTACTTTGTGTTTCATTGTTAAGAAAACTATAGATCTATAAACGTTTTCTTCAATTTGTAGAAAATATCGAACATGTTATCTTAGAATGTCGTATTGGAAATTACTACCTGTTATTAATCCAGAAACGATGGCAATTGCAAGAGTGATCACAAGTACCAATAATTGATAGGCGGCCTGCTGTCCTGCTGTTCTGTTCAGTCCAGCCGATATACCATAATTGTCTGTTATCTCAGCCAAATCTTCAGCATCAGAGCTTGGTGCTCGAGCTGGGAAGATCTAACGACAATTAATAAGTTACATCTAGAACGTTATTTTGGAATATTTGTGTAATAAAATGGCCATGATACTTTATAACAAGCTGCACAGAATTTAAAATCCACAAGATCCAGAATGCCTTAATAGTTTCAAAAGAAAACAATTCCAGCATGGCCTCTAATCATGAAAATATAATAGATTATGATTCTTCTCAAATATAATTACGACTTTTTATACAGGGTGCTTGAAAAAAAAATATTGACACTTATATGGAAGTAACTTTTTTTTAAAGAAACGAAACTGACAACAATAAATATCATATTAACAAATTAACATTTGGTCTACAAAGAGTCTCAATTTTTTGGAATCTTTTTTCCTTTGCATTTATTCACAGATGTGATAAATTGTTTAAAAGAATCATACATTTTTAAACGTAACAGTTACAAAGCAAGTTAAATCATTGACATCTACATTTTAGAAACTGGTTAACTGAAATTGCTCATTAAACTAAAGAACATTACGAATACCTGATCGGACAAATATTTATAAGTGGTAGTATAAACGTCAACAGTTTTTTTTTTCACGCAACCTGTGTATTTCAATTCTAAAGGAAAATAACAAAAAAAAAAAAAAGAAGAAAACACGAATTACAATATCAAAGGCAATCAAGCTTTCCAACATAGTTCATTCAAGATCCATCCAAGCAAGCAGCTGAGCAAGTTCCACTGACACAGACGACACGGAGCAAAGACGTCTGTTTCTCCCCCTGGAGCCACCCCTAAAGTCCAAACTTCCCTTCACGAGCAAACAACAACAACAACACAAGAGTCGCAAGTTTCTTGCGCACACCCACCTGGACGTTTGTTTCACGGCCGATAGATTAAGCGATCTTAGATGCTTTTTGCCGCGCAGTTAGACGACAGAAGTTCGCCGCCATTCACCGGCCAGTCGTGTACTTAGCGTCTTTCGCCAACTCAATTACCCAACAGCTAGCCACCGATTAATCCCTCGTTACTGAAGGAAAGGAGGAGAAACTTACGTACCTCATAAAGGGAATAATGGTAAGAGGCTTCCGTGGCTAGGCCGGCCATCAACGCACCGAAGATGCCACCCAGCACTCCTGGCATTCCGTGAAGATTGTGGACACCGCACGTGTCGTGGATCCTCAGACGTTTCTGGATCAGTGGCTGAAAAGAGACAAGGAAAAAGTTGCGGCTGGAGATTTCGATGATTTCTGGTTTGTTCTGTTTAACTATAAAGTTATCAAATCTTTTTTCATACAGACATCCTAAAAGATGAGGAAAACTTTTTCGAATTTTCACGAAGATCGTTTAACCCTTTGACTACGGCAGACCCTTTGAGACGTGCCAGCTGTACCATACGGTACGTTTTCAGTCGCAACCTACACCGAGAACGGCGAAATTTTTCGTTAGGCGTGCATTTCTGAGAAAGTATACTGAAATAATCAAAACGCTGAAAAAAACCAATATTTATTTATTCGTATTCTGTATTGAATTGTTATTGCACATACTAAAAATTTAACATCAACTTTAAGGTTTTTTCCACAATATATCTAATAATCTAGTAAAGAGTGGTACAATTCGAAACTCCTGTAGGCGCCTACAGTATCGTAAGAGCAACTTTTTTAAGCGCCTTTAGGCGTCAACAGTAGTCAAAGGGTTAATAAAGTGTTGTATAACATATCTTTTAATCTGTTCGTATCCCACCACGGACGAGATGACTTGTGAATTGATTCTGAATCTTTGGACGAGGTATCTCGTTGAAAGCGTCGCATGAACGATATTACGTCGCGAGATGTCGAAGGTGTTGATAAATCTATTGTTGCAAATAGGGTAAGTCCAATATTGTCTATTTTATTTCGTATCGTTAAGAGGTGCTCCGCAATCTGGACACGTAATTTTTCGGGAAAGATGGTTGATAAGGAGGAAGAAATTCGAGGTACAATTAGAGTGGTGGGGTTGATGAGTGTGGATGGGAGATAATGATTGGCTGTCTAATGGAATGAGAAGAGTTTCGTTGGGTGTAGAGATGGTCGAGGGAGTGACTTGAAGCTTTTTAGGGGAAGTGTGTATTTTAGTCGTGATAGGGGGTGAAACCAAGTATCAGGTTTTAGTGGTAAAGTTGGGACTTTCTATCATTTCACCTACAGTGACTGTCACTTAAAATCGTACACCTAGCGGTTCGGCCTTTTTTTTTCAATAAAACGTGAAAATTGCACTGAATGATTGAAACCCATACGCAGGCATATAGTTTGATGCTCCTTTATTTGACAAATAGCAAAACTATAACAAAATGTTTAGTAATACTTGGTAAATTAGATAAAATTTGTCATTACGTATGAAACTTAGCTGTGAGTGAAAATCGTACAGAAAGAATTAGATACATTTTTACAATAACTTACTTATATTAATATTTTGTAGGGTAACCAAATGCATTTTCAACACATTTTAGTCGTCGAGGAACTGATTTTACCAAATTTTCACAAAATTCGGGTGTTATATTTAACCGTTCCTCTTGTAAAGCTTTTCTAAGACTGTCCTTATTTGTAATATTGTGTAAACGTATTTTCCTGTCTAATTCGTTCCACACATGTTCAATTACATTCGTATCAGCAGATTGGGGAGGTGTTTGCAAAAAATCGGCCGAACCGCTAGGTGTACGTCACTTTAAGTTACAGTCATTTGGACACTCGATGCGATCTAATTAAAAGGCTCATATGTCTTTATTATATTGCAATATTTCTATCTATAATCAGCAACAATGAATGTCGTTGAGGTGTAGTGTATGATAATAAATTTACCAACAAATTAATGAAAATTAGTAAATATTGCGTTCGCTATGTGTCCACCTGAAATATTGAAATATTCTTCTTTTCGTAGAATTTCATCTATTCTTACTAAATTGTCCACTTTATTTGCACCAAAACATTACATTACCACCTCCATGTTTCACCGTTGGCACAACATATTAGGGTAATAATTTTTCATGAAATTTTCGACAAACACTTGAAGTCGATGAACTCAAGTATTTTCGCAACATCAATTTTCCACCGATTTCAGTTATTGCTTTTTCATTTATACTAATTCGTGTCAAATGTTATTTTCATTGGTATTTATAAACATTATGTGGGTCGCCTGGGATAAGATCGCAAGCCAAAACTATATTAGAGAGTTTTATTTAAAGTATATTTCCTGCATAGTGACCAAATATTTATGCACGGTAGTGTATATATGTATATGGCATAGTTAATGGATAATTTTTTGATTACTGTATCTTAAAAAATTCTATTTTACCACCTGATAATCCTGAAGGGATTTAAATTTTCACTTTTTCAATAAAACTTGATTTCACGTGATTTTAATCATTCACGTTGAATTCGTATCGGTATACCATGAAATATCATAAAAACGTTTATTTAATGTCTTTGTTTTTTTATTATAGTTACAGGACATAATTTGGAACCGACTAAATGGTTCCATTTGTCCTCCATTTTCATGCATCCTTTTTCCACTGACATCTAGAAATTGAGTCGGTTTCAGCCTCGGACATTTTATTTCCGAATGAAATACATTCAGTTCATTGGAAAAACAATTTGCTAATTTGTTTCCTGCACCAGCTGGACGCTTCCCTTTTGTCGCGCTCCTTCCTACTTTCTCCTCTTTTTTTATTTAATCCTACCCTCTGTCTCTTCTTTAATACGGCGAGATACACACGGTGTATAGAAAATCCTTCTCCCTTTGTAAATTTCGCTTCCATAAATTGAAAAGAAAGAAACGCGACAAACTGAAAAAGTGTGCACAGACGCAGTAAAAGTTTAAGATTCATAAATTCCTCCGTTTTTTCGAAACACAAATTCCCGAGAGTAGAATCGTATTTAGCTTTTTAAATTCTCCCGAGTGTTTCAAACGTGCGGTTAACATGTTTTGATCGATAAAACATGAAGATTTAAATTGATCAATTTCACCGGTGCTATTTTCGTCTCTTTTTCCTTCGAAAAATACGAGAGATAAAGTTACGCTATAGCAATTAAGATAATTCGTTCCTCCCCGGGACATTTTTACACCGTTGCGTCCCCTATTAAACATTGTTAATCGCTATTAACGCCGGTAATAATAACAAATCCGAAATGTACGGTAACTTTTCCCCCTAAATTTCGCGAAAATTCGCGGCCACACGTTTTTCAGATATGCTCATATTTATTGTTATGCTTTCTGTTGACTGTTCCGTGAAACACGCAGATCTACGTGAGCGTTAAACAAGCGAAGGATAACAAAAAAGCGGGAGAATCTAAGTGGATGATGCGGGCCGCGTTGAAAATAATTTATTTTTAATTCTTTTTTTTTTTTCACGCTCGCGGTTTTCCTGCGAAAAACATCCCCTCTGCGCGTTTTATCGCTCCCCTTGCAAAAATATCAATCTTTTTTCCCCGCGTACGGTCGGTGCACCCTTTGTTACCATTAGTTCGAAATTTCGTTACTTTTCTCGGTTACAGTAATTACCAATTGTTCCACTTATCGCGGTGTTTTTTAAAATAAAAAATAAAAGACCCTCCCTCTTAAGCGAATATATCGCAAAAGGTTACGATTGTAAAAAAATGGGTTTTTTCAATTGGAAATATCTCAGGCACTCGGTATTACTCGGTAGAGTTGCAAAATTGTGTATTTAGGTGTTACGCTTTTGTTTTTATCGCCCTCCATTCGACCGTAACGAAATAGTTAAACTTACAATTAGAGCCCGGTAACTTTTGTCACACCCTTATTAACGAACAATTAAAGAAAGATTGTGATCACGTTTCGCTCGAGCTCGAAGCCAGTAAATTCTCAACAGTTGGAAAACTGTGGCACTTAAAAGAAAATTCGTTCCACGTTTTCGATCGGTTTAATTTATTTTCACGCGAAGCGGTGCGCCATTATTTTCACACCCGATGGATTATCAATTAAACTGCCCCCTTCAACGCCATCGAAACGCAACGAACGATCCGTAGACACTTCTGAACCCACCCCGTGGACTATATATCCACGTTAAACGGAGTTTCGATAAACGTGAACGGTTTCGTTAAGCTTTACGTTTCTCCTGCTCGTTTCTGCCATTTTATTGGCCGCCACTCCAACGAAACGATGCCCTTCTGGCTCGCTTTTGTTCAAGAATCCATCCAGTTCGCGAAATCTTTTACGCCGTGACTGCCCTTAGAGGAAGAAACTCCACCGCGTATATACAGAATGTCTAACTAAACTGGCAGTGCAACTTGAAAAGAGGGTGGGTGAATCTACGTAAAAAAATAAGTGGAAAATGTGGAGTAAGATTTTTTCATAGGAAGCTTCGTTTTCGAATAAATCGACGTTGAATATTCGTGGGGGTTGGACTTGACGTTTCAAATTTTAGCAATGTTGTATTTGTTAATAGTAAAGATTTTATATGCACTGCCGTTCGTAGGTATCGGGACACCTATTATTTTCGTAGAGAAAGTATTATACGATACAAAATTACACTTTTTCGTCAAAGTTGGTATCTGTCGGTAAAAATGTACAGGGCGTTTACGCTATTAATTTCCAGCGGGTTTTTCTCATAAATGGTATATTTCTGAGAAAAATAGAAGAGGACAAAGTTTTGCTATTTCTTGTGCACAATACGATGGCTTGAATAGAGTTTTCAAATTTGCAATGGTTTTCGCGTAATGACGATAGCACGAATTTTTTTAACCCTTATACAGAAAATGGATCAACTTGTCCCAAACTCAAGTCACAAATTCTTTTCCATTTCGACTGAAATATTTTCGTGTCCATAAATATTTAATAAAGTATTAATAACCTTTAGGAAAAAGAAGAAAATTTAGACGATTTTTTAATACGGAGTTTATGGGGTTTGACAAACTCAAGGCTGTAATTTTCATTGTGTTATTTTTACTATTGTAAAAATGAAGGAGGTTGAATTTATTAATTTTAAATTTTCTTATCTCCACTTTTATCAACTTTAAATTTCCCTTTATCTTCACTTCTATCAACTTTAAATTTCCCCTATTTTCACTTTTATAGACTAAATTTCCCTTATCTTCACTTCTGTCGACTTTAAATTCCCCTTACCTTCATTTCTATCAACTTTAAATCTCCCTTATTTTCACTTTTATCAACTTTAAAGGAAAGAAATTATATTTTCCATGCACGCTTATGGAACTTATGGGTCAATTCGCGTCCAAATTTGCTTATTCGTGTAACTTTGCAAATTTCGTACAAGGATCAATTTAACAGCTATAATTGCTTTTATATTTTATGAAAGCGGTTGTGGAGACAAGTTCAACAACCTACAGCAAACTCAATTTGGTGCTTATGCTTGGTATGGCATAATCAACGACACACTGTTAGGACCTTATTTTTACGACGGCACCATAAATGGAAATAGATATTTAGAAGTTTTATTCTATGTATTGGCTGTAATATCAGATTCCATACTGAATTATTTTTCTCAAGATCTTAATAATTTTGTAATTGTCTATTTTGTTTCGTTTCACATTCAACAAGTGTTCTAATATTTGGAAATAGTATTTTGCTTTAGATTTAAAACGAGTGCAAGATCAAAGCATTATCTTTAAACAAAGCCAAAATTTTACCGTTGAAGTCGTGTCGGTTGATTTCGTGTAATTTTTCAAAAGTTTAAAAATGAAAAAATTATTCGTTTCACTTTCATGCGGATTCACCCTTTTTCGGGTGTGCATAGATCGACATCGAGAATGGACATTTTGTCTTCGAGAACGTCTGATCAACGCGGTTAATCTGCATTTGATCCGTGCGTGGCCGGAAGTTCCTTCGTTGCTTAAACGAAGGAACTAGCCAGAAGAACAAAGTACATAAAGAATATGGAATTAGCGGGCCACGAAGAAAGCCTCGACGCAGATGATTAAAGGAACTTCCGAGGAAAGTTCACTGCGATGATTATCCGTCTTCCACGGATCTGGTTAAGTCAATATCGCCATCTTTTTTACTGCTGAGGATTCGCAGCGTGTACTCTGCGGAAATTAAGGGATACCTGATGATTAATCCGAGCGACGTCGATCGTTTATGGTGATTGTAGTTTTCGTAAATTTTTTTTGTTAAGATTAACAATACTTTTCTTTCGGTGATACAAAAGTTCCTCAGTTTGAATGTGTTTTGAACGTTCGAAAAAATACTTTTCAATTATGCAATTCTGATATGATATAAGCGAGCGCTGAGTTCCTATTTTTTCAAGAAAATTTCAGAGGATAATTAGGTCAATGAGTGTTTTTTCTTTGTGGCTTCAAAAGTAATTTGAAACTTTTCTTTTCCACTATAATTCTGATTATACATATAATTCCACATTATAATAGAACAAAAATCATCACTATGAAAAATTCTCCTGCACAGAATATACAGTCAAGGACAGAAATATGTGGACACCCTTCAAAGCAGAATAGCTTCTTTTTAAATTAGATCAAACAGCTTGAGCTTTTTGAATACGTTACAAGGATTAGTTTACTAGATGACGGGTAGAAAAAATTTTGAAAGAACTGCAATTAGTCGGAATCGTGAAGAAAGTAGCGAAGGTCGCATTTTACAACTTTTTTATCCGAGCTCGTAATGAAAATTTAAAAAATACGTTTTGTAGATCTATGTCAATTATACGCATGCTGAAAATTTTATCGAAATCGGTTAATGTTGAAAATCGCACTATTTCACGACTTTCGGCCTGGAACTGTAATAAATCTGCAGATTCTTACATCTTTCGATGCCTGTCGCTTGTTTCTCCATCCACCGATTTCGATGAAATTTTCAGCGTGTGTATAATCGACATAGATCTACAAAACATACGTTTTAAATTTTCATTACAAGCCCTTCTCCATTCACCGATTTCGATGAAATTTTCAGCGTGTGTATAATTGACATAGATCTACAAAACATACGTTTTAAATTTTCATCACAAGCCTAGATAAAAAAGTTGTAAACAGTGTCCTTTACAATTTTCTTCGCGATTCCTACAAATTGCAATTTTTTCCAAATCTTTTGTATACGTCATCTAGTAAACTAATCCTTCTAACTTCTCAACAAAACTCAACTCGTTTGGCCGAATTTTAAAAAAGTTACTCTATTTTCAAGTGTGTCCACATATTTCTGTCTTCGACTGTAACGCTGAATTTTACAAGATGTCCGATCACGTATGTGTGGGGAAAATCCGTCCCGAAGACGGTGAAGCGAGCATCTTGAAGCCAGGCCCAGCGCGCTCGGTAGGGACGACTCGCCCCTTTGGGTTTTTCCCTGGGCCTGTTCGCGTAGGGGTGGACAAGGATCGGCAGGACAACGCGTCCACACTCTTCGCGAGACCGTTGAACGCGTACTTTTTGCGAACGATGCTCAGACAGAAACGTTTAATTAATTTTACGCCCACCCTACTCCGAGTTAGAGTACTTTCTGACATATGCAACACTTGAATATGTCGGGGAATTGTCGAAAATCGTGGTCGCGCCAGAGGTTAACAAAATGCGAAAGTAACGCGATACTGACTGGTTCGAGCTAACCACCGAGGGTAACTGATGTCACGGCCGATCACGTGCTGGTAAATTTAATTTGCCTGCGATTCATAATCGTTTCCCAGGCTTCACGTGCACGTCGTTCCATCGACGAAGCCCATTTTCCGTGAAATTTATGTTCACCACGTATACGATGCTAGCTGGGGCAAGAAGTTTCCCTGGCACTTTGGCAGCGTAAAAATTTCAGCCAGCCCCGTCAACATGTGCATCGAGCTTATACGAGGCCTCATGATTATCGAACGCCGCCATTCACCTAACACGTTCAACTTCATTCTCACGACGTTACATTACCGTACCTTCGACGATCTTCGTAAGTGGTATTCATTTCAGGAGGACACTGTCGATTTTAATCGAAGATTAATCGTGGCTTAATAAGATCGATGTCTTTTTATTTAATTTATCGACTTCAGAATTATTCGTTTTGTCGTTCATTTTATTTTCGACCGCCTCTCGTTTATTCTACGATCATTCGTTTTAGGTGTTCGCTAAAGAAAGTGGTTCATTTTATAGAAATTCGTAAATGGATTTCTAAGTTAGAAAATAAGGACGTCTGTGTAATTAGTAAGTACGTTTGTTTGATTACAATTGGATACTTTTAAATCATATTCCACAAACAAATTAGAAATTAATATTCTACGACACATTTTACTTTTGAAACCCAACGTTTCTACCTAAGACACAGAAATATTCTGTCAATAGTTACTTTAATCAACCTTACTTTCATTTTATTCATACCATACCAGCGTTGAATCTTAGAAACTACTCTTTCAACATGTCTACTGGGGATCTCAGAGTTTGAAGCCCGATACCTTGTGACTGTGGAGCGTATTCAGATCGGCGAAAAGTGTCCAAGAATCAGCAAAGTCACTTGGCTTGCGAAAATAAAAAAACGAACGAATCGCCTGCATAGAGAAATTCTTGTTTGTGAAGTTTCAGGTTGACGAATATTGTTGTGATCGAAAGTACGGTTCAGAATGAGATTGCGGTTGTGGTATCGGATTCAGGTATCGGTTGTGATTGCAGTTACGGTTTGTGAGTGTGATCGATGTTGAAGTTCAGGTTGAAGTCGAGGTTTTGGTTGAGTTTGCGGTTCAGGTGTGTGGTTATGATTGAGGTGGACGTAGTGGTTGTGATTATGGTTTCTGTTGAGGTTCGTGTTGCGGTTATTGTTAAGGATATGAGCGTGGTCGAGATTGCGGTCAAGGTTGAGATTGAAGTTCAGGTTGCTGTTGTGGTTCCCTCAGGGGCCGCGGTCGACCTTCGAGTTGTGCTGCGGTACGGGATTTTACGACCCCGAGGTACCCGAGTACGCGGGTCCGGAGGAGGAGTCATCCTCCCGTCGGGTCCCGCGGAGGTGGTGACTCATACAGGAAAGCCCCATCCCCTTAATTGGGGGCGGGGCATGCCCCAAGTACTTGTGTGGGTCGCCGGGGTCGCAGGCTCAGCCGGGTGGGGGACCCGGCGGTCATTGCACGCGGCCCGCGGTGGGGGCGTCGCCGGTGTGGTCCCGGTTGTGGAGAGGGGGTTCCTTTGACCCCCTCGGGAACGGCGCCCCTCCCTTCGCGAACATCTGAGGGAGGGACCAGGCGTGGGGTGGATCTGGTTGCGTTCGTCACGAGATCCCGGGCCCACCCCACAACGGGGAAGGACCACCGTGGGGGTTTTAATCGGTAAGAGTCCGGCACTACCCCGTCTCCCTTCTCCGGGAGGCGGGGTGTCCATGAGGATTTCCCATACGTAAAAAAAAAAAAAGAAGAAAGGTTGCTGTTGTGGTTAAGTTTCCGTTAGCTGGTGTGGTTGAAGTGTGTAGATATGGTTGAGGTTGAAGTAGCGGTTGTGGTTACGTTTGCGGTAGTAGTTGTGGTTGAGGTTGAGGCGTGTGGCTACGATTAAGGTTGAAGTAGCGGTTGTGATTATGTTGAGTTGCTGTTGAAGCTGTGGTCGTGGTCAAGGTTGAGGTTCGGGTTGAGGTTGAAGTTAAGGTTGAGGTCAATGTTAACGTTAACATTGTGGTTACCTTTGACTCATGTTGAGTTGCTGTTGAAGCTGTGGTCGTGGTCAAGGTTGAGGTTCGGGTTGAGGTTGAAGTTGTGGTAGCGGTTATGATTCAGTCTGTGGTTGTGGTTGAGAATGATGTTCAGTCTGAGGTTGTGGTTGAGAATGATGTTAAGGTTGAGGTCGAAGTTAACGTTAACATTGTGATTACCTTTGACTTGCCAAGCGGTCATACCGCAGTGAACGCGATAAATTATTTCCAATTACTCTACACACCTTCCACAAGAATAATTCCTTTTCTCAGACACTCGAACTCGATTTAAACTTCACTCTATACACGCTTCCAAAATGAAATAGTAGCCAATTACCGTGAGATATTTGTAGCCAAGCACGCTGAGGAGTCCGGCTAAAGCACCTACGACCAATGCGCCCACGGGTTGACACATCATACCTGTGTTTATTCAGAAAACGTTGGTCAGTTAGACGCAACGGTGCTGTCTAATGTAAATCTTCGATTAATTAGGCCGTCTTGTAAGTACCTGCTGCAGTGCCGATGGCCACACCGCCGGCCAGAGTCGAGTTCTGCACGTGCACCATGTTGAATTTGCTGTCCTTCGAGACCAGGGCTGAGGTCGCGAACGCGATCACACAGCTGGCTGCGATCGACAGAAGGGTGTTTATAATGGCCCTCTGCTGATCGTCCCCTTGGATGGAGGCGCTGTTGAACGACGGCCAGAACAGCCACAGAAACACAGTGCCTGTCGAGCAAACCGTTTTCCTTTTCTCCTGTTACCAGCAAAGATACCCTCTATGTTTGATGTTAGCGCTGGGTGTTTGCGTTCGTACAAGGTGGAAACGTGGAAGGATGGATTGTTTGAAGTAGAAGGTCACATTTTTCACGGTGGTCTTTAGCGGAGTTGATTTAGGTTGATTTCTGGGAGGTTTGGAGAACTCTGCTTTTTCGCCGAGTTAATTCTAATTGAAATTAACGAATTTCAATCGTATCTTCGACCTTTTACTTTAATTTAAATTCTTCTTTTTCTCTAACTATTTGCAATATGTTGTTTTATACAGAAATGGTTCTATACCTGGTGGAAATGAATAAACGAAAGAAAATTTTGATCCTGGTGACACTGAAGATTAATACTATTGCAATTACTGGTTTAATTGATGTTTCCTTTTCTTCGGTAGTTGTCGATTAGTATATGAGCCACTCAGAAACCAAAGTGACTAACTCCATCAAATTAAATTTATTAAATTTTTTTTATTTACGAAGAATTAAACATCAAGCATGTGTTTTCATACTAATATTAGAAGAATATCAAAAAGTGGAGTTAATCACTTTGGCTTCTGGCAACGAGTGGCTCATGTAGAGATAAGAAAAAAATATTTCTTTTCATTTTACTATTATTTATAGGATATATTGCTTTAATAAACTACATTTTCTTCAAATTTTATTCTTAAGATTTACCGGTTTACCCCAGTCTCCACTAGTTGTATTCTATAACTAAAACTATATAAAGTATCAAAGAACAGACCTATCATGGCGGAAATGTCGGAGTTGTAGAATGGTCCCTCCAAGTGGTGTTTCTTTGGTTTATCCTTCATTCCAAATACAAAACTGACTGCTAATCCAAAGTACGCTCCAAATGCGTGGACAAACATGCTGTCACCAGTATCAACTACCTACGAAACGAAAATAAATTATTCCTCTCATATTTTCACTTTTAAATCGATTTTTACCATTGGAGAACTTAATGCTACAAACAGACGCTATATTAAAGTCCGAAAGAAAATTATCTTTCTGGGCTATTCTCTATAAATGTGCTATAATTAATACGTTTAAATTCCTATTCCACAATTTTTCACGTGATTAATCGTCAGAAATTTTGCTGTTTCAATTGTTCAATGACATTTATTTTTCTTGTAATATTCAAAACACCGGATCGTGCAAATGGCGAACATTGAAACATTCATTTTCGTTTGAATTTTTCAAATGAAACATTTTCAATTTGTCGCATATTACAAGAAAAGTAGATTTCATTTGAAATTTCAACGAAATATCATCAAATGCAAAAATTAATTCGGTGTCCTTTTTTACAAAGTCTCGACGACTGTCGACTCAAAGCGCCATATTTTTTCAGAGAGGGAATTCGTTAGTTCCCGGAAAAATGGAAGAATGGTCGTTGGAAATAACGGAGACTATTTTGCACGTTAAAATCCTGTTTTACTTATTTCGTAAATAAACATCGAAGTTTGTAAGAAGAGGCCTCGAATTAATTTCTGCACCTAATATATCGAAATGAATTTCTTCATTCTTTCTAGGATCACAAATCATCCTAAGCGCGTTCGAAACGGGCCGAAGAAAATTTTTCAGGTTAAACAAATAGCTGTGCTAACTTTAAAATCGCAAACATCCGTACGGTGCGCCATTAATTTCAACATGTGCATATTTTATCCAGAAACAGGATTTTTATGAATACACGTTAACGTGAAATCTAGCGGAGATTTCGTGTTTGTTCGGCAAATTGGAAATGAAATCGATAATAGTAAAAGTAAATAAATTCGATGTTACTCCAACGTGGAGTGCGGTGAAAACTCGCGTGTTTTGGCTACACGATTAATTTCACGTCAAGTTTGTCTCTTTCGAAACACTTCCAGGCGAAACGGTGGGTTTTTTATTTTAATCGAACAATTTTACAAAGATCGCGGTAATGAAAATAAGAAATTGACAATGGAAAGATGAACGTGGAGAAATTGGAGGAATTTATTCTTCCCCGTTTTACTTTTCCAAAGGATCGATAACACGACGGCTGACTCGCGCTGCTCGTTTCTATCTTCTTTTTTTAAATCGAACGCGCAGAATACTTTCCGCAACTTTTCTAATTATCAGTACTCGCTAATTCTATTCGGGCGTCGTTTGAAAGCTTCGAACTTTTCGGGACGGCCTCCGAAACTTACGTTGGCCGCGATCGTTCGCTCGAAAATTCCAAACTTCCGGAAAACGTCGAGCAGACATTGAAGACCAGCAAAGAAAAATTATTCCTTTCGTGAGAACAGTTTTTTACAATAAATTTTTCAAGTATCTGGGAATTCGTATTTTAAATCTTCGTTATTTTTAATTTTTAACTTTTCGTCATTTTCTCTAGCTGGTGTTTTGAATATTGGAAGAAATTTCGTTAAAATTTCTACTTCGATTTTCGTTGCTTCTACTATTCAAAATTCGAAGTATCGCACAGATTTCCTTTCACGTTTATTTAGTTGAATTTTCGTAAAATTTTAACCCAATTTCCGCAATTTAAACTCGAATCCAATAAAAAGTCCATGAATACGGAACATAGATGAGTGAAAATAGGTATTTTCAATAATTCTATCAATTTACAAGAAGCAGAAATAGATATTTTCAGTAATTCTATCAGTAATTCTATCAGTTTTCAGTAATTCAATTATCTTTTCAATTTCCACCGTAAAATATTGGAAATGCAATACGAAACTCTTCTTTAGAAATTCATTTTCACTATCTGGTGTTTCGAATGTTACAAGAAAATTAAATAAAATTCCTACTTCTTTAATTCTCATTATTTATAAACAAGAATTCAATGAAAAATCCACAAACACCGATTCCATTAATTCTATCAACTTTCATCGTCAAAAAATTCTAAATGCAACATACACCTCTTCTTTCGAAATTCATTTTCACTATCTGGGATGTCGAATGTTACAAGAAAATTAATTAAAATTTATCCTTCAAATTTCCTTAAATTTCGTTCAATTTTCACAAACACCGATTCCAATAATTCTCCCAATTTCCACCGTAAAAAATTCCACTCACAACGCTAAATTCTTCCTTCAAAATTGACAAATCCAAATCTCTTCTTTCCCCCCCTCCATAATAACTCCAAAAAAATTCCCAAAAGCTCATCGTTTCGATCTTCACGCTACATATATATATATATATCGCGCAATTTCCTCCATTCCCCGATTCACCTCCATTGCCAAGCGAAAGTCGGGCTTACGATGCACCAGCGGCGGAACGTTGGTTTCCGGTATCGAGCGGAAACGCGCGCTTACCACCGTTCGAATATCAACCGTGACGGTGTGTGTACACGGGTGGCTAAAAAGGAAGGGGTTAACTTACCACGAGCAGATGCTCACCCACGTACTTGTTCACGGTGAACATGATTAGCTCGAGGATGCCCATGAACACTAGCTGCATGTAGGTCGTCTTACCGAGTAACGCGCCCATGGATATCAGCGGTGTAGCCACCGCAACGTCCGCGCTCAGCAGGCTGAAAGTGGCCACGTGGTTGATCGATACGTGCGTTATTAACTGGCTGCTAGTCGCCCGAAAACCGGAGATCAGTATTCATAACATGGACGTGCGTCCTCGACTGCTATGCAAACAGACCGGATCACGGAACCGGAACAAGGACGTGATATCCCGCTCGTTTGTTCGCGCGATTCTTCTGCATCTGTGACAGTTGCTTCGAGTTTCGAGAGCTCGATTTTCAGAGTTCTCCTCTTTTCCGGGGGGCTTCTAGGTTTTTGGGTTTTTCCAACGATGCTGGAATAATCCCGGAGGAATTCATCACCCTCCGTAGACAATTTCAGTCGTTGACGAGTTTTCACTTTTGTATTTAACGAATTTTTCTTTCATTTTGAAACATGTTTCAAATATTTGACTTAACCCCTTGGTGTATGATGACCAGTCAGACTCGTGCCACGGATTTTGGTTAAGATCTAGTAAAAATAGTTACATCGGTAAGAAAAATTAGTTTTAATTGTAATTTTTGATTTAATTTGTGAAACTAAAGATTGCCAAATTTAATTAATCTATGATACATCAGTTTTTCTTACTTAATATAGTACTGAAACGGTAAATAGCCGGCGCTTAGATGCATAGTCAGGAAAAGAAATCATACGTTAAGGGGTTAAGGGGGGTGTTCCTATTTGAAGACGTTATTTTTAGACGATTTTTGGGATAGAGAATTATTAGGTAATTAGGAACCTAGGGAATTGATATTTTTCGTACACGTTTGGTCATGTTTCGGGAGAACACAGTGTTATTTTTATGTGATTATTTTAATTATTGTTTAAGTTATCATATATTTTCCACAGTGTGCCATTCTGAATGGCTGCGACGATTCACGTGGTTGTATTCATTTGAAACAGAAAAATCGAAGATAATCTCAATTTAGACGAGTGTTGTTACCGTCTCTACTAGAATAAAGCACAAAAAAATGTATTTTGGCAAAATGACGGCCATGTAAAGCAACAATATCGTTTTTATGCTTTATTATTCTTAATTTGTTCATAGAATTCCGTACACTTTGGAGCTGTTTAAAAATCAAGAAATCAAGAAGAGTTGAAATCAAGAATCAAGAGTTGAAAACCGGGACGTATGGTAACCCTATCCATAGAATACATTGACAAAGTTTGATCAGAAAAGACTGGGACACCCCAAATAATAAGTTACGTAGATTTTACTAATCACGGTTGATTGCCATTTATTCTTTGACAACAGCAATTTCATACGGTACAACCTATTGTATACCGGTGATTATGAAAGTGGTCTAAGTCAAATATCTAAAAAAATTGAATTTATCACTTATTTTGCATTGCGTCGATTTTTTTCGTAGAAAAGAGTTACATTATAAGAGCAAGTATTTTGTGAAATATTTTTTTAGAGGGGGTGGTCTAAATATGGGCTAGTTGAAGTATCGAATCATGTTAGATGCTTCACCCTATGGAAAATAGAACGAAACTACGATTTATGAACCAAATAAGTGTTGCGGAGGAGATAACGATCTGCGTTTATTTTGTTTACGTGTTGTGTTGCAAAACGTGTCGTTTCTCTTATTTCGCATTTTTCCGGTAAGTTCGTTTTATTTTTTCAGCAATAATCTGTTACACTAAGAGCTAATTAACTAAGAGTACTACATTGCTGACATTGTAAGCTTCTTTTTAGTATAAACCATCGCTTTAAGCGTTCCTGACCAAATGATCCAAATATGCTAATATGGGCTAGCCAATATTAGAATTCGGTGACTGTGAGAATTGTGATAAGAAAAATACCGAAACATTAAAAAGAATGACGAAAAAAAAGATATATAAAATTTTGAAAAAGTAAATAGATCGTAAATAGCATTTAAGTTTAAATGTACATTTTCACAAGAGTGGCCCATATTTAGAACACCTTTGCAATTTGCAACATACATTGCTTTTGTTCATTTCATATCACACAGAAAACGTATTATCGATATACACTACCGGCCAAAAATTTGGAATCCCTTGTCAGTTTACATCAATACTGAATCTGCTGCTAATTTTTTATAGATTTGAAATGATGTAGAGATCAATAGCAATTTACCCCTATTGGATTAATGGGTTAAATAAATAGCGTTCACTGTGAATTTACTTAAACGTGTTTTATTTCTTTGGCGCGGAAGGACGTCTTTACTCTTAGGAAATCGCAGTCGAAGTGAAAATGAAAAACTCGTAAAGGCACGACAGAAAGTCTGTTGTCCACTTGAGAGAAAGAGACCAGGACTGCCTCAGCCTTTTACCCAGGTCACTTAGGTATAAACAGTTGCAGGTCTACGGGTCCGATGACATCTGGTCTATTATGTTATTTTCACTAGCAGCGTTTCTCATATATATAACACAATTCATTTTTGCTTACTGACTGACGCATTATTATTAGTAATAATCCAACAACCCAATTTCGATTAATTTAAATTATAAAAAAATTCGTTAAACAGTTCTTAAAATTGCTTACTTTTTTCTGGAAATTTTTGTGTAACTCGCAATGCACAGTGATCCCAAACTTTTGGCCAGTAGTGTACATAATCAAGTGTCATACCTTAAGAACCATCCACAGGTTTGACAATAAATCCTGAAATAGAAGTGCCAGCCCATATTTAGACCGTCTCCTCTGCTAATGAAAAAACATTTTTTAACACACCCAAAGGTAAAAACTCGAAATATTTCGAAACGGGAAATGTACGACTTAGACCACTTTCACAACCACCGGCACATATATGCGGAACAGCACTTGCAACTGTATTACGACACCGTCACAGAGCGGGATACTACTTTATACAATCATTTCTGTTTCAAAATTCAAAGCGTACCTTTCCCCTCTATTCCTACAATAGGCCGTCGAGAATTCGAGGCTCAACGAAAAGAGAGGGAGAGAGAGAGGAGACAATTCGAAAAACAGAGAATTCGTTGCACACATTCTCGGCTTATCAACTATTCATGCACCGGGCCAAACACAATCCTACAAGCTGGCTTTGGTATTCAATGGTGCATCGCCGGCTCGAATATATTGTATTTCGTGGAGCAGTGTCTGCAAAAATATCCGCTCGACTTTTCAGCCAATAGCGGGGGTCTGATGTGTATATTACCACGGTTCTACCGAATTTATTTGTTTCCGATATGTACGTGTCCGACGCGTTTTTCGAATATTATCGTGACCGGGCGTCAATATTGCGTTACACGTGTATTTCGAAAATGTCTCCACGCGGATTTCAACGTGTGTGTTGTATTTACGTACGTAAATATGTACAGGGTGTCCCGCAACTCTTCGAACATCCGGAAATGGGGGGTTGCTGGGGTGGCTCTGAACAACTTTTTCCTTATCCAAAATGTAGTTTGAAGCTTCGTTTTCGAGTTATTAACGAAAAACACTGGCCAATCACAGCGCCCGTAAATTATCGCAGTATGTAAATATTCGCGATTGAAGGCAAAATTTTGTCGAAGTTGACGAGAAATGTGTAATACGGTAAATATAGGGGAGAGTCGTGCAGTACCGGCCAAATCTAGATTTCGCTTGTACTGTTAGTTGACTGCACTATTGATGGAAAATCAAATGAATACTATAGCCCTGAAAAACGTATTCCGGCGACGTACTTTTTTCTTCAGTACTACCAGAGTTCTAAGACGTTTAACGTTTACGCTGGTGTTCCGTACGACAAAAGTTATTTTTCATAGCTGCAATGGTTGGGCTCACGTGGAGTGTACGGATCAAGAAAATATCGATCACTTCACCTGTGATATTTGCAGACGTGCCTAAATAAAACTTCTATTCTATTTTGAAATGATTTTTACTAACGTTATTTATTATTTAGACCTTCAAATCTACCAACTAAGTAGCTGGCCGGTACTGTACGACAATTTTTCGTTCGCTGCAAATTACAACTTTTTTATTTCTATGAATTATTTATCTTTATGAGAAAATTTAAGAAACACGATTTGTCCCCTTTTATTAAGCACCCTTTGTACTACAAATTATTTTTTTGAAATTTCATTTTTACCAACATTAGCCCAAGTTATAGTACAAAAGCTTAGAGTGGCCGGTACTGCACGACTCTCCCCTACTTTCGACGTAAGCAAAGTTTCATTAGAAGCTTGTGGAATTTTTTTTCTTTTTTTGTTTTCTGAAACGTTGGATCATTTGCAATTTTGTTGAAAATTGTGAAAATAATTTGGAACGTTGTATGAATGTTTTATAGAATTTTTTAATTTTGTGTAAGGAGAGATAGATCTGCTTTATGGTACTTCGACATTCTGTGATATCTTTTAACGTTACTGTGACATTCTGAATGAACGATGTAGAACACTTTCAGATGCTTTACGGTTGAATTCAAGATAGTTAAAAATTATGAAAGCTCTGGAGAGGCTTCAGAGCACTCTGCGACATTGTCACGACTCTCCAGAAGTTTGACGAACATTCGAGAACCCTTTGAGACCATTTTCAACTTTGTACAACATTGTTCCAAACCGTGGAAATAATCTGACGAAGCTCTACAGCATTGCACGACATTGTTATAGCTATTTAAGCACGTGTAAGCCATTGTAAAATGGTCCCAGGCATTTTTCAACTTTCTGCAAACAATTATGTAGGCTAACAAAAACATTGTAACACTTTAATGCTTTATTTCGAGACTCTAGAAGAATCCAAGATGTTTTTCAATTTCTCGAAATATTACTGGGAAATATTTATTATTTGGAAAATAATTATTGCAAACCTCTGAAGCTTTAAAATTTTGTACGATTAAAAATTGTAGACTAAATTGCAGTTTCTTTCAAAGAAAGCTAAATTAATTTCATGTCAAAGATAAAACGCTAGTAACGAATTGGACGAAAAGGAAAAGATTACCAATGCTTTTGGTAACCGACAAACGTGAAACACGAATGTTCAGCACTGTTTTTAATCATTTAATGGACGACATAGACGCACGGAAAGACAGTCGTATCTTTTAAGATTTTGAAATTAAAATACCTGAGAGGTGGGTCGTTTAGATATCCCGTAGAAAGAGGCGAAATGTTCATTCAGTTTTTCGAAGAAGTCGCGTAATGAATATTATATGTTTCAATTAGTTTTGCTTACTGTGCTAATTTTGTGCTAATTCCGACTAAAATCTGTTCAAGCCCGGAAGTTTTCAACGATTCAGAATATCCTCATTGTGAATGCAACGACATAATTAGTCGCGAGAGTAATTACTTTCACTCTCGTTACTTCCTGCCCCTCGAAGCGCATCCTCGTGATTCCTTACGAGCATCTTCACCTCTGGGTGACTCTCGGAGTCTTCTTCCAATTCAAATTTTCACCGAGTAACTTCTTATTTCAACTTTACAATTATTATTTTGGAATATTCCGAACGTTTGTTTCTGTGAAAGGAACATCTTCAAGAGCAAATTTGCAATCGGATAAAATTACAGTTCATTCGGTTTGAACGTTGTCCCTTCGTCAAATATTTATGTCGAATTTGAAATAATTATTTATGAATATTTTCACTTGAAATTTTAAAATGTTCAATTTAAAAGATATTTGCTTTATTTTGCCACGAAAGCAACGACGTTAGAAACAATTTGCAATTAAATGAAATTACTGGACATGTGATTCCATAAAATATTCACTTCGAATTTGAAATAATTATTTACGAATATTTTTATTTCAACCTCTCGAGTGTTCGATTCAAGTGAAATTTGCTTTATTTTACCGCGAAAGGGAACAACGTTAAAAACGATTTACAATGAAATAAAATTACATTGGTTGATCCTTTATGCAGACCTGGTGTTCTCCTCTTTTTTTTTCGACCCAAATTGTTATGCAAATTTACTGGTCGTTCTCACGATATACCATGTATACATATATATTTGGAAAGGGAGGGAACCAATCACCATTTATAATTCCACTTCCCGTGGAATTTGTAATTCAAAATTCGAAAACCGGACCCACGGATTACTGAACGTTATTCAACCAACCGGTCTAATTAGTGAGATTCGTTTGAAACTTTAAAACTGCCTGTTTTACGCTGTGAAAGTTTTTGTTTAATCATTTTAATGGAACGAAGAGTTGGGGCTATGTGTAGTACACGTTGCACAGATTTTCCGGTGGAAGCAAACGTGGAATCTCCGATTTACGGGTCGACCAACCAGTTTTTTCGTCAATTTAAATATTTGCCTAACAAATGTAGAAATAAATTAATTTTACGTTACTTGCAAATTACATTCGAATAACGAATATGTAAAATGAAATTAGTCGATCGTTTGTTGTCGTTCTTAATCTTCTGATTTATATATTTACAGAAGAAATATTCATCGAAACGTAATTAAATCGTGTAATATGAAATGTACAAACTTTTTCATGGAGGAATGAAAATTATTTGTTAAATTCTAACATGCATTTTATACGTTAAAATAGGAACAATCTGAATGTATGGTTTTTTATTAATAACTCGAAATCCTTGTATATACGAATTATCAGATATCTCATAGTTGTTGAAAAACATATTTGCTTATAAATAATTAATATATCTTGAGGACCAAATAGGTTCTTTTAAATTACGTGAAATAAATAATCGATTTTAATATATATTATAGTTTCAAATATATAAGTTTGCGATAAGTAGTAACAGAATTGTTATAATAAAATTCTACTACATACTGTAAATTCTCTACAAGAGTCAGTAAATTTGGATTCTACAAGTAACAGTATAGATGGTCCTACGCCTAGGTCTGCGTCATTGCTGCGCCCATCAGTCAAGCGTGTAACGCTACACCAGTCGGTTTCCTTTACGAGATTACACGACTCCACAAATTATAATAGAAAAATATAATTTCTTTAATTCTACTTTTTTTCATCGGGAATTTTTTTTAACATGTTGGTGAGATTTTTCTGATGAAAATGATATCAAACACGATACAATTTGAACATTTACTTATTACCACGTTCACTGTCGCGATAGATTTACAGGTTGCTGTCCGGCGGCCACAAGAAAATACATTTTAAGCATAGGATTATAGTATAATGATTTATAATTTTTTTTTTTTTTTTCAATTGAAAATAATGTCTAGCTAGCTATGACGTTCAAAATTTTTAGTTGACAACATTTATTTTATTTTAATTAT
>NW_017100430.1:42498-42974 GCF_001263275.1 Habropoda laboriosa | reverse complement strand
ATTATCCGTCGAATGTAGAGGGAGAGCCACCGTTTGGTTGCCAATTGTTTATCACGTAGAGTCAGCCTACCTCCAGGTAAAAGAAAAAATGTAGGGTCGATTCCACAACTGTCAGTAAAATGTAGGGTCGATTCCACAACAAAGATTATCTGTATAAGCTATTATTTCAATACGCGATGCACTGACTCTAGTATTTACTAAAATTCAAAAATTCTCGTATAAATTCCGAAAATAGATTATTAATTACGGTAAACTACTGAGACGGTTTAATTTAGGGTGGGCATAGTGCACGAGTGTAGTGCACTCGTTCCAAATTAGCTCACAATATGCAATAATAAATCAACTAACTACTTAACATGCAATTTATGCAAATTCCTTGGATGGTAAAGTATTAGTAAACAAAATTCAATATTAGAGAAAATATATGAAAAATTTCAAATTAATTTCAATTGCTGGAAGAAAAGTACATATTGATT
>NW_017100430.1:30695-35384 GCF_001263275.1 Habropoda laboriosa | reverse complement strand
CCCCCACCCCACGGCTTGCAGGGCCCTAACGGCCGAAGAAGCGTATAAAAACGGGAAAAAGGGCAGCGGCCCATACATTATCGTACCTAACCATCGACGAGCGAACCAACGTCATTTTAATATCTGTCGTTTTAAGCCCCTTGTAATTCTTTACTCTTACATATTATTTCTTTAGGCAACTCCTATTTCAAAGAAAAGTTTATTCGCCAAATCCCGTATCACTCGAAGAAATAAAAATATTTACTTCTATTCATCCATTTGAAAAATCTGTTTCTCCCAGCCCTGGAAACAGCACTGTCTTTGTTTCATCCTCCCAAAAATTTGTCTAACAGAAGAAGGTAATACGAGGTTTGTCCAACGAGAGAATAAATTGAAAAAAAGTACCCTCTAACCTACATAAAACTACAAACGTAATATTGGATGACCAACCAACCGACTCACCCCCTGATAAGCGCAACCGAGCTAACACCACCGAGAAACAAAATAGTCACACTTGTTTTTGTAGAATTCCTAGGCTTACCTACGATTAGTCACTTTGTGAGCAAGGGCCACAGTAACCCTATCCCCATCACACAATAGTAATATAAAAGACTCCTCGAAATTGCGGAAAGGGCTTTTTTCCTCGTGCATTCGTACACCAGTCAGTCGGTTCTTTCCGGTCCAAGGATCAAGTAAGGCGTGTATTTCTTTAAGCAACGAAGCAACTGTTTGTTGTATTCGGAGTTGTATTTCGAAACGTCCAAAATAAAGTAATTTTACTAAGCAAAAATTGGTAAACGCGTTTCCAACCCGGATTCCAACAGCAATTCTGGCGGACAAATTAATCGAATCACCCCTGAATCACTTGAAACAAAATCTGTAAGCGAGACAACAGTGGAGCGTACTTATCGCGTTAAATCGATACTCATTTCCACGTTAAAAATCTTCCACTTCCGGTTCGCGTGAACAAACCGCGGCAAAGATATCCGTCTGCGGTGGTTGTAACTCTCCACCGTTGGGCGTAATCGATTTCACCACGGTGAATTTTCATCTGTGGAGCAAAATTAAGCTTGAATAAATCAAACGCGAAAAAGGTGGCTGGATTAAGAGGTGACACGCGGTCTCTCACCCTATAAAATATGTTCGTAAATCATTGAGAAAGGCGACGCGACGGACGTCTTAGGATTCGTTCCCCGAAACAGATAATTCGTGCTTCGCCTACAGCTCATCCATCACCTAGTGTCGCATGCTTGCGCGATTCGCTCGTGAATGCATAATAACCGGAAAATCGCGCTGATCCGGGTCAACGTTTTTGCAAGGGAGGCGGAGACGGCTGATAGCACGCGTCGATGGGATTCGAATCACTCCTCGTGACTCATTTTAACGTTCTCTGTGTAGGTGCAAGGAAAATATCGCCTTTCCAGAGGGAAAATTTGAGATTTGCAAATTTTAAAGGTTGCCGATACTCTTGATTTTAAATGTGAACATGAGGTTTTTGCGATGAATTTTGAAAAATATGCGGGATTCATTTTTTGAAAGGTTTGTGTGATATTTCTGTTTGCGGTAAATATTTGTGATGTGCGAAAAAGTTGGTTGCGTGTATTTGAAAAGTAGAAAAATATATTTTGCCTTGCTTTATCTTATGTGTGGGAATTTTTGTTCCTCTTTTGTCTTCGTTTGCTTGAGTAATGGTTTAAGGAATGTCTTTGTTCAGCTAGTAGAAATTCACCTTTAACAAGTATCATAAATCATCAATAATTCATAAATATCATTATTTTTGATAATATTTAATACAATAATTCCTTTAGCTGTTTTTTTCCTTTTTCAGAAGTTGAATTTGTCGCCAGTAATATGATGTTATTGTACAAAAAACACTTCTTATCTACTGAAATCTACTGAATTCGATTAAAATCTACTGAAGTCTACTAAAATCTACTGAAATCTACTGAAGTCTTCTAAAATCTACTGAATTCTATTTAAATCTACTATATTCTCCTAATACCTGTTGAAATCTTTTGAAATTTACGGAAACCTACTAAAATCTACTGAATTCTATTTAAATCTACTGTATCCTCCTAATACCTGTTGAAATTTACGGAAACCTACTAAATTCTACTGGATTCTATTAAAGTCTACTGAAATCTACTAAAATCTACTGAAATCCCCCTAATATCTGTTGAAATCTTTCGAAATTTAGGGAAACCTACTAAATTTTACTAAAATCTACTAAATTCTACACACGTCTATTGAAGTCTACTAAAATCTACTTACTAAATACGAAGGAAGTTTCACTATTATTACAAGTTTAATATGCAATTATTCGACACACAAATGCGGATACAAAATTATTAAAAAATGTCTGATTTTAATTCAAAAAAATCGTAAAAAACGATTATTCATTCTGGAATCTCGAAGTATAAGGAATACATAGGTATATCTTTTTACTAATATATGACATTAACTTTAGCGAGGAAATGTACTTTAAATCACGCAATATGTACTTTCTACACGAACATAATCAGTGCCCTGATACTTTTACGATCAGCAGTGTAACTACATAAAAGATTAGACAATTTTTTTCTAACTTTAAAAAAATCATCCCACGAATAGGTTAAAATAAAGAACACATTTACGAGCGATAGTGTAAATATATCCTTCATATTCTTCCGCGTCAGGGCAAGACAACTTATTCCGAGATTTCCTTAGAAAATGGATAAGGCTCAAAGAAGAGCAGCCCGGTGATCTATTTATTTATCATAGGTATTGCGGTGTCGCTGTCACAGGCGTAATTTATATGCGGATAACCGATGATCGAGGAGTCAAGCCGAAATTCAAGTAGGTCGGAGGCACATTTCATAAAGGGTGGAAGCTTTTCTTCAAGGGCCGCCCTTACTCTGTCGAAGCGTGTGCATATATCGTATCGATGTATCGAGACGACGCTACGTTAAGCTATGCAAAACGTCGACAGAAAACGAAGCTTAAGAAATTTCGGAACGTGTGCTGCTGCTGCTTCACCGTGACATAGGACAAATAGGAAATATTAATAGGACTTTTAAATATAGTCGAGGACAAAAATACGTGGACACCCTTCAAAATAGAGTAACTTTTTAAAAATTCGGCCAAACGACATGAGTTTTTTTGAGAAGTTAGAAAGATCAGTTTACTAGATGCCGTGTAGAAAACATTTGGAAAAAATTGCAATTTGTGGGAATCGCGAAGAAAATTGTAAAGGTCATTGTTTACAACTTTTTCATCTGGGCTGGTAATGAAAATTTAAAACATATGTTTTGTAGATCTATGTCAATTATACGCATCCTCAGGGGCCGCAGCTGAAGCATCCTCAGGGGCCGCAGCCGATCTTCCGATGGGCTGCGGTACGGGAATTACGACCCCGAGGTGCCTGAGTGCACGGGCCCGGGGGAGGAGTCACATCCTCCCGCTGGGTCCCGGTGGTGGCGACCCACACGGGGAGGCCCCTCCCTCCCTCTCGGGGGGTCGGGCGGGCACGCCCCAAGTATTTGTGTGGGTCGCCGGGTCTCCCGCCCAGCAGCCCATTGCATGCGGCCCGCGGTGGGGGCGTCGCCGGTGTGGTCCCGGCGACGCCTCGGCGGTGGTGAGGGGGTCCAAGTGACCCCCTCCGAGATGACGCCTTTCCCTCCGCGAACATCTTGAGGGAGGGGCCAGGCGTCGGGTGGGCCCGGTGGCGTTCGTTTCAAGATCCCGGGCCCACCCCGCAACACCGAGGAAGGACACCGTGGGGGTTTTAGCTGGTACGAGTCCGGCACTACCCCGCCTCCCTCCCCAGGGGGCGGGGTGTCCATGAGGATTTCCCCCACGCAAAAGAAAAACGCATACTGAAAATTCCATCGAAATCGGTTAACGTTGCTGTGAGCTACAAACGGTTAAAGATTATGAAAATCGCACTATTTCACGACTTTCGACCTGGAACTGTAATAAATCTGAAGATTCTTACATCTTTCGATGCCTGCCGCTTGTTTCTCCATCCACCGATTTCGATGAAATTTTCAGCATGTGTATAATTGACATAGATCTACAAAACGTATTTTTGAAATTTTTTGCATTACGAGATTGGATAAAAAAGTTGTAAAATGTTTAAAAGTTGTAAAAACTTAGCTATTTTCTTCGCGATTCCGACTAATTGCAGTTTTTTCAGACTTCTGTGTACACTACATGTAGTAAACTAATCCTTCTAACGTATTCGAAAAGCTGAAGCTGTTTGATCTAATTTTAAAAAAAGCTATTCTGCTTTGAAGGGTGTCCACATATTTCTTCCCTTGACTGTATATTCTTTCTTCTTCACAGAATTTTGGCAAGGAATTTAGATTGAAATATTTCAATATTACACAGAACAAATATGAAATGTATTAATGGGACTAAGATAAATTTTTTTTTTCTGGAATTTTAGTTAGGAATTTAGATTGAAATATTTTAATATTACGCAGGAAAAGTATGAAATATATTAACAGGACTAAGATATATTTCTTTTTTCTTCAGAATTTTAATTAGAAATTCAGATTTAGATATTTCAATGTTATTAAAAATTCACAGGAATTCTTTCCCTTTCTATTATCATTTCGTAGTTTCCTCTTCTTTTACGAATTTCTTTAAAGAGTTGTCATCATCTATGAAATTCGACCTCGAATACAGTTTGAAAAATCTTTAGTTTTATTTATAATATAATCTATATCC
>NW_017100430.1:26929-30635 GCF_001263275.1 Habropoda laboriosa | reverse complement strand
GAATATTAATTTTTTAAATTCGGAGCATTACACCGTTAATCTGGATCATCTTTCACTGTCGCAAATGATTGTGAATCATTTTTACTAAACTTTTTCGAATCTGAAATACAAATGAACTATGATAGACAGTTCTATCTGAACCGAAGAAAAAAAGAATACGAATCCTGGAAACCTGAAGCGCGAAACCGGAATGGAAAATGGAGGAAAATGAAAAAAGACCAATTTTGGTTACGCGTTTACGTTCGCAGCTTTCGTTGAAAATTATTCGAGCCACGTCCAGGTAATCTATTTATCACTTGAAGCATCGCTGTCCCGCCGTGACTTTTATACTACAGAAAAAGAGAGAAAGAGAGAGAGAGAGGGAGAGAGACCTTTTTGCTGGTTCGCATCCATCAAACGGTAATTTTCGTAAAGCTAGCGAGGGAAACGGAATCGACGGCGATAAAGTTGCAGGAAAATCGCATTAGCCGACTTTCAAACCAAAGATAATTGGCTCAGGTGACGACGTGACTCGATTATCCCTCGAATGAGTAGTTAAGATACTCTAATTTTGCCTTCTGACCTTGTTTATCCGTAAATTTTCCAATTCTCTTTGAAATAATTTCGCACCAAGAAGTACATTCCCTTTTTCCTTAATCGAACACTTGAATTTCTGTTAATTATATCTACGACGAATTAGGGGGTTACACGAACCCGAGGTGTCTAAAAATAGGTAAAGTTTAGGAATTTTTTCCTTAGGTAACTACATAACAGGATATACATACAACTTTCAGCTTTTTTATTTAATTTTTTAAAAGTAAAAATGTTACAAAATGGAGGAGTTGTTGCGAAATCTCTTCTGCTAGAAGATCAATTGCTGGCCGCCATCGGCGACAAGGATTGGAGCGTTTGAGATTAGAAATTCTTTTTGATTTACAATTAAATACGCATTATGTAAAATGTAGCGTAGGATTTTTTAAAAATTGTAATTATTATAGAAATGATGGCAGTTTGAAGAAAGAAAACTTCTTTGTACAGAAAGAAATCAAATTTAAACGTTTCTAAAAAAGTAAACCATTAAGATATCGAAAAAAAACTTACGCTACATTGTAGGTAATATATTTTGATCTATAAATCAAAAAGAACTTTTTATTTTAGACATTCGAAATTTTGCCGGCGATGGCGGCCAGCTATCGGTGTTCCAGCAGAAGAGGTTTCCCAATAACTCCGCCATTTTGTAAAATTTTTACTTTTTAAAAATTGAAGAGAAAAGCTGAACGTTGCATTTATATCCTGCGCAAAAAATGGAAATATTTCATTTCGTAGTTACCTATGAAAAGAATTCCCAAATTTGTACCTATTTTTAGACACTTCAGGGTGGTGTACCCTTAAAAAAAAGTAACACTTTTAATACGAAAAAATATTATTCTTTTTTCTAACGGAGATTCGGGGATATTTCGATCGTAAAATTTTAGTAAAGAAACGCCTGAACTCCAATTACAAATTTATATTTATATCTTTCACCATTGAAAACTTCCCACGCAGAGAATCCCAAAGCACCGGGACACACGGTGCGAACAACAGCGAAACAAACGGAAGGAAAAAGAAAAATACGCAACGAAAACACGGAGAGATTTAGTTGGTGTGGTGAAGAGAAAGAACGTAATCATTCTGACCTGCTCTGTGATAAAATGATCGAGCGTCTTATGGAATCTTTACGGAGTATTTGCAGAAGAATGACGTGTCTTAGAGTGGTGTTTTTAGAATGATGTTTTGAGAATAGTAGAATCACCCCCTGCTCGCTTGTACCACCAGTTACAGGACACCCTGTATATTTATAATGTAAGGAGAGGAGTGTCGTGGGATATCTAAAAGCCAATAGCCGCTGTCCGAGGGTTAACCCTTGCACTACCAGGAGGGAGGGGAAGAGATTTTGTGCCCATCATGTCATACTTTATACACTTTTTGTAATTATCGTTTAACATGATGTTTTTAAGCATATACTTTCTTTGTAATTTAAACGCCGCGGTTTCTCAGTGAGTGTATGTTTTGTTTCATGTGAAACAGCTTCACTAAAAGAAAAATATAACAAACTAAGCAAACCTACAATCATCTGCAGCCTTTGTAAAAGATATATAATGCAGATTTAGGCGCACCGGATAAACTTTCATTTATTTAAGAGATTTGAATAACTAAATTGTTCAATTTAATGCTATTAGACAATAAAGATCGTTTAACAATAATAATGTACATTATATACCACAGATTCCATAAAAATAGTAAATGTCCACATTCTCTTGAGCGGCAGTGTACATGTGGAATCACAGTAAAAAGACTATAACTTGCACGTAATGTGAAAAAGCTAAATCGTCGGAAGACAGTGACGTCTAATAAATTTAACATCGAAGCACAAATTGTTTGCGAAGAATACAGGGAAAATATTATATATACTTTACTCAGAATTAAAATAGAAATATTTTCTGGACATCAAAGACGCTTATTTATCGTTAATTTATTATTCAGTCAACATTAATACGGTAGGAAAAATTATTTCTTGAAGTGGGCACAAAATGCCCCACCCTTGGTAGTTCGCGTTTTAAAAAATACCTCGGTAGTGTGAGGGTTAATGTGTTACTAACCAATTGGCTTCACGTGCAAATTTCACTAAAAATTCTTTGCTAGCAGCCTCTGAATCTCATTTTTCCTTGTGTAAATGAATCGTTTCCGTTGGATTTCGTTAAACTCCCAGCCAATGACCGGATTTTTCCAAAATGCGCGCACTCCGCGAAATTACAGCAAAGTGGTGTAATCCATGGTGCAAGCTCGCGAGATTTAAACTCGTGGATGCGTGTACAGTGTCATAGTTGGTCCGGTTCGTGTAAAAGTTTCTCTGCGAATGGTCGAATTTGCGCGTTCCACGTCGTTGCGTTTCTTTCATGTCCAAACAACCGTTTTATCCAGGTTTCACCCGGTTAAATTACCGATACCGTTTTAGTCACGTTCGTTCACGGTCGGAAGCTTCATAATTGATCTCCATAAATTTAATAGATTCGATAATGTTGCATTATACAAGGCGAACCGCGTAATGTGATCACCTGAAATTATTCTATTATTAGCGGGACCTATCGAAATTCTTTTCGTCTCGCATAATATGATTCCAACGAGGCTGTTAAGATGATTATAGTATACTTTTTATCAGTTGCTTTTGCCTTTCAGAGCTTTTCTACAAATAAACGCAGATATCGTTAAAAGACCTAAAGCTGTCGTTTATTTGCTCAACATTGTTTCAACATCCGCTAAAAAAATGGGCGTAAAAGAATTATAAAGGAGGATGTTAAAAAAGTGCCAAATTTGTAACAGTTCAGGCACCTAAAATTTTAACGAGGCATCGTTCTATAAGTCCTAAGGCATCATAAACGCACAATTATTTATCTGAAATGTGATGGGAAGGTTAAAAGAAATGTAGATGAAGTTGACCGAACTTGAAACTTTCTGACTTCAAATGATCATAACTTCGAAATGAATGCATGAAATGAAAAGATTCAAACGCTATTCTATAGAGGAAAGTCAATATTTATATAGTGTGTAAAACAATATTGCTCAAATTGCTAATTAATAACAATAAACCGCGAAAAATTGAGATAAGTTGCTACCATGCAAATATTCCGTAAAATATTACGGAACAAAGATGAAACAAGATGAAATGCATCGAATATGAAGAATTGTT
>NW_017100430.1:15170-26184 GCF_001263275.1 Habropoda laboriosa | reverse complement strand
AGCGATTCGCGGCAACAAAGTTGCAAACCCGATAACGCGTTTGCAACAATGTGCAATTTTCGGGAGAGACTCCCGGCAACAAAGTGCTAACTCGATAACACGTTTGCCACAATGTGCATTCGAAAATAATACGAGTTAACGATGTTACGATCTGGAATAACGCTTGTAACAATGTTACATTCAAGCGTAGTGCTTGTAATAATGTTTGCGTTCGGAATAACGCTTCAAGCAATGTTGCATTCAAAAGTAACGCGTACAACAATGTTTTGCATGCGACATAGTGCTTCCATCGATGTTGCATTCGAAAGTAGAGACTGCAACAATGTGTGCATTCAAGTTTCAAAGATGAACAGTGAAATAAAAGTATCTTGCTACTTAAAAATCACCGTTCAACGATATAAAAGTTCTTTTCCTGCTACTGCAACCGTGTCCCACACCTCGATCAATTTGCAACTTCAACTCACTCGGGAACAAAGGCTTCGCGCAAACAAAACGTCATTATACATTCTCAACATATTTCTCCACCCCTATAAATAACCCCTCTGTACAGGTGTTGACCTTAAGGGGGTTTCCTACTGTGACGGGTTGAAAAAATCAATTTTTTTATTTTGCAATTTCTGATAATTTAACATCTCGAAAATATGTCCAGGAAGTTTTAAAGCTTACTTCTCAAAATTGGCAGAGATAGATGCCTTCAGAGGAAGCGGGTTTACATAGTCTTAAACAGTAGTTAAAACTTTGAACGCGTTTTTCTCGAAACAGCATTTTTGAAACTGGCTGACGTGATTACCAAAAAACCAGAAGTCCGATCCGTTCCAAATTTTCCAGGTGTATGCAGTAGATGTTGCTTTATCGTCTGAACTAGAATGGTGCAAATATTTTCAAAATTCATCTAACATCGAAAGCAATTTCTTTGAAACCTTGCCATTTCTTTATTTCTCAATATTTTTCTATTATTCTACTTCAGACGATAGCCACACGTCTGCAGATTAAGAATATATTTGCATTTTCTATTTTGGATCATGTATAGTGCGATCATCATAATCTGGGTCACGATGATAGATACGCTTTCAATTCGCTAGGTAATTTAGTGCTATTGAAAAGTAACGTCTATGATGAATGCAGTAACGTGGGTCATCGGTGACCCATACGATCTGAATGGAAAGTCACGTGCAATTGACGTGCCACTCAACGTGTTAAGGATTTCTTTGAGAGCCGTATTATGCGACACAAAAAGAATTTCGATCGGTTCACTAAGAAGAATGTAATTTAACGTGATCACTTTAAGCGGTCCACTCTGTATAACGATTGACGTGTAGGTTCAGTGGTTTCATTATCAATTTAAATTTAGTGCTATTGAAAAGTAACGTCTATGATGAATGCAGTAACGTGGGTCATCGGTGACCCACACGATCTGAATGGAAAGTCACGTGCAATTGACGTACCACTCAACCTGTTAAGGATCTCTTTGAGAGCCGTATTATGCGACACAAAAAGAATTTCGATCGGTTCACTAAGAAGAATGTAATTTAACGTGATCACTTTAAGCGGTCCACTCTGTATAACGATTGACGTGTAGGTTCAGTGGTTTCATTATCAATTTAAGCCGATTGATTTCTGCCATTTTGCACGAAATATCGAAGACCTTCACTGATCGTTACTTTCATCGTTCTAATTTGTGTGCAATTTTTGTCGATACTTCCACGTTTCTTCGTCACTTAAAAAAATATTTAATTTGATTTTTATGAATACAGGGTGTTTCACGAGTTTACAAGAGACGAATCAGGTGGAAGAAGAAATTTTTTATTTTCTTTTTCAACATCATCCATGGTTTTTATATATGTGCACATAATTTTTTCTGTAGTAGCTACACTATAACTAACATCACTGTGCATTCATCCACGTGTAATAGTGTAATCTTGAAATGATCCTGGTCTCTAAAATTTCGAATCAAGTGTAAAGTTTCCCTTCATATTTTCCATCGAATAAATTTTTCTTCCATCTTATTCCACCTTTGAAACCATTTAAATTACGTAAGAAATATTTCTCCCGTTGTCACAGATTAAAGAAGACATTTAAGTGGCCTGTTACAATGTGAATTACATTTTTACTAGTAATAGTCCAACGTTTTCGAAATTTCTCATCACGAAACAAGGGAAATACTTCATCGAAGATTTCATTGTTCACGATATAAGAGGAATTTATTAGGCGCAGTAAAAGAATGGACATAAAAATTGCAGGGTGTGTGTGATAATGAACGAATATTTAACACAACTTGAAAGAAACGTATTTCTTCAACTTAGGTTCCCTTTGCATCGCATTTTTGTACACGAAGGAATATTAATAGAAGTGATAAAAGAGAAGGAATTGTTCGATGGGAGTTTCCATTGGAAAGAGATTATGGAGGGAGAAACCTTTGATAGGTTCATTTTATGGAGGAGTAAAGTGGGGGGGGAGCCATAAAAAGGCAGGGTAACAAATAAATTCTTTGAAATAAAATTGAAATCTTCCCGATGGAAATATCGATAGTGATATTTATGAGATATTAATAGAAACGCTAATCACGGTAAACAGCACACCACGTGGAATTAATCAGTCGTTTCATTTCGAGCAACGGAGAATCTAATGAATCGATATGTCGATTTCTTTCCAGTTTCAATAACTAAAGATTTCTTTGTAGCTTGAAACTTTCTTGCAAAATGAAAATTAGAATAGCAAATAAGTCAACGATTTCTCTCGAAATTTCAGGTTCACGAAATAAAGAAAACATGTTGAAAAACTCTTTTCGAATTCACGGTGAAATTAATCATTCCAAATCGCGTGTCACGCTTGAATAGAAAAAGACAGAGAGGTGTTCGCATTTACGGATCGTTCACAGGCCATTTCCACGTTCCCTCTTCAAGCGTCGCGATTTCCATGAGAAGCAAAATTTCAACGCGGAAACCGATTTCCATAAGAAAACACGCGCGGCCATCCTCGACTTTAGCCGGCTGAAAATTTATAATCTTTCAGGAGCAACAAGATTAGCCCGCCAATTATGCTGGTGGCCGGCGAGCCGGTTTTGTAATCTACGCAAAGTATCACTTTGAAATTCAGATTTCGACGGCTAAAGTGTTGGCCACGTGCTCATCTTCCGACGGCGTTTCCGCTTCGAGATCCGCGAGACACCGCGTCGTCTCTCCGTTAACGTTTACGCGTGTAATAACGCGCTTAACCGCGTTATTATCGTTCGCCAGCGCGAATCTCGCCAAATTGCCGGATCCCGGTAACATCTGACTCTTTATTATCACACGAATGCGTTAGTACAATTCGTGGATGTTGATTCTTTTTCTAGGGGTGGATATTTCGTCAATTGCTTTTGTAAGGTTCCGTAAGGCAGTGCTTACCTTTCTTTTTCTCTGAGATTGACGTTCAGAAATATCGATACAGCGAAGAAATTTGGAATTTTCTATAAGAAACTCTTTTTTTTTGAAATGTTTGAAATATTTTTCATGGATCAATTATTTAAAAAAGTATTATTTTTGATGATTTTCCTATTACCGAAGCTCAGACTTGGAAGAAAAGCGTGCGATAATTAGGATTTCCAGTAAAATTTCTAAGTGCTGAGTTTCTATAGCTAGATATCATTTTAGTAGAGAAGTACATTTTGTAATTTTGAATGTGACGATACAGCGAAGAAATTTGGAATTTTCTATAAGAAACAGTTTGCAATATTTTTCATGGGTCAATTATTTAAAACAGTGTTATTTTTGACGATTTTCATAATATCATCTGAAGCTCAGATTTGTAAGAAGAGTGTGCGATAGGACTTCCAGTAAAATTTCTAAGCGTTGAGCTTTTATAGGTAGATATTATTTTAGTAGAGAAATATTTTGTAATTCTGAATGTGACGATACAGCGAATAAATTTGGAATTTTCTACAAAGAACGTATGTTTGGAATATTCTTCAAGTTGAATTTCAATAATTTTGATATTACCGTCTAGTGACAAGATTTTTCATTTTTTCACGAAGGATGTAATTTAAAAGTTTCGAATCGATAAATTTGAAAAGTTTGAATATCTACCACTTGAATTTGGTGGATTTTAAAGATTCACAATTCGTGTAAAGGTGTGTGAGTTCCTGGAAGTGACAAATGGAAACCTTGGTCCATAGGATGTTAAAAGAAGAGGCTTTATAAACAATGAAACGCTAGCTTTAAAGGAACAGCGTGTTCCACCCTTAGGTATAGCTTGAAGCTCCTACTGTCATTTCCCTGAAGGCGTTTAACATAAAAAGGATGTATTCTTGTCTTCATTCTTTTTACACAAATTCCCATTTCAACGATCAACCAGAACTTCCTCCTCAATGGAGTCTCTTTCATCAAGGATTTTCAAATCGAATCGGTTCTTAAAACTTTAAATGAATTCTATAATTTTCTGTAAGTGCATCTTATTCTCGGGAATACTGAATTTTTAATAATTCATCAGAAATTTACGTTCTGCGTTACGGAAGAAATTTAAAAGAGGCTCGATCGTCAATGTTAGACGATTTAAATATACTTAATAAAAAGTATTAAGTTTAGGAAAGGATTAAGTTTTTCATGATTTTAGTCTAATACTTTTTTGTTCAGAATGGCACGAGGAATTAACTAATGAAAAAAACTTTGTAGGGTTTCGTTTAACAAACAAGTGCAATTGGACTTTGAAACTGACACTTGATGACAGAGCTCAGAGCAAAATTTTTCTCTGCAATTTTTTTCCATCTCCCCCTCCGGAAAAGCGTTTCCGGAAGAGCTAAAAAATTCGACTTGTCGAACATACCACGTGGAAGCGTGTCAATTTAATTTCGAAGATTTATTGCCCTAAATTTTCTAAAATTTATCCAAAGCTGGAAGAATTGATACTCATATATATTAAAAGTAAAGAAATTTCAAAAGGACTAAAAAATTCGTCTCATCTAACATACTAAGTGCAAGCACGACAATTTTATTTAAAACATTTATAATAAATGTGCCCCAAATTTCCCAAAATTTATTCAAAGCTAGACGAATTGATGCCCATGAATATCTACCAAAGGGACTAAAAAGCTCTATTCATGTAACATCCTATGTAGAAGCATGTCGATATAATTTCAAAAATTTATTACCCTAAATTTTCTAAAATTTATTCAAAGCTTAAAAAATTGATACTGAAAAAATTCGACTCATCTAAGATACAAACTGCAAGCACGACAATTTTATTTAAAACATTTACGATAAATGTCCTCGAAATTTCCCAAAATTTATTCAAAGCTAGACACGAATTGATGTTCGTGTATACCAAAAGGACTAAAAAAAAATTCGATTCATGTAACATACCATTATACATGGAAGCGTATCAATTACCATCAATGGTAGAAACCGGCGATTCCGTAATCATGGAAAGGATGTCCGTGGAAACGGGCATGCAATACGATTTCACGTAATACAATGCCTGCCATATCTCATAAAGAGGTTTCTGGTGTAGCGGCGCGACGTTAATATACGTACTTTATCCGACTGCACGGGCGAAGCTAAGCCCAGGCGTCCCGTCGCCTCTTTGCATCCTTGCACAGGTACACGAGTTTCTCGGAATATTACGCACGCGTTTCTCCTCCCCACCCATCCCTTTTCCCTGCTTATCTTTCGCCAGTTGCGTTTTCCACTTGCCCTTCGTGATGATGCTTCACACGATTCTCCACGACCGCGGAGAGAGAAAGAAGGGCGAAGATAGAAGGGGTTGTTTTCAAAAGGACAAACGGACAAAGAGGAGGAGTTGAAAAGAATCGGATGGAAGAAGTGACAAAAGGAGGAGAACAAAGAAATAGAATATTGGAAAGTGTGAAACTGTGGTACAGGAGGTTGGAAAAAAGGAGAAGAGAGAAGGAAGGGTTGGAAAAAAAATGGAGAAGGTTAGCCCCTTAACCTATGATTCCTTTCCTGACTAAGCATCTAAGCGTCGGCCATTTTCTATTTTAGTAGATACTGTATCGGGTAACAAAAACTAATCTGTCACAGATTAATTACATTTAGCAATCCTCAGTCTTACAAGTTCCAACGAAAGTTAGGATTACAATTAATTTTTCTCGCTGATATAACCATTTTTGTCACATCTTCAACAGAATCTCTGTCACGAGTCTGACGCGTTGTCATAGGTTAAGGGGCTAAAGAGGGTGAATTAGTAGACAAAGAGGTGTGGAAAAGGAAATATCGAAGCGGTGGTTAGATTAATAGAAAGAAGGCAGAATTGAAAGGATAAGTAGGATGAAAAGGAATGGAACGTTGAGAAAATTGAGGTGTTAGAAGAAAAGGAAAGAAGAAATAAGAGGTTTAAAAGAAGTAAACTAGTGAAATAGAAATAAGAATGAAAGATTATGTACGAAGTTAAATTAAAATAGAAGGTATAATAAAATACACTTTATATTTGAAATATAATAGAAGGTATAGGAAATAGAAAGTTAACATAAAAGATAAGGTGGAAGGCAAGAAAACATCGGCAAAACTGAGCCATTAAAAGCGAGAAAACAATGGAGAAAAAGTATAATAGAAGTGTGAAACAGTGAAATGGGAGAACTGGAAACCAACAGCAAGAAAGTTAAAAATAAAACATTGGTAAAAACGAACCGCTAAAGAAAGGAATGTAGAAAAGAGAAAAATTACGAAACGAAAAGGAAAAACGTGTAAAAAGACCAAATTCGAGTGTAGAGAAGGAAATAAGAAGATACGAATACGACGGAAAACGTGTAAAAAAAATAAAACATGGATAAACAACGAAAAAATATCAAATAACAGAGAAGTGACAGAAAGGAATGTAATAAGAAATATCAGAAGAGTAAGACGAAGAACGTCAAGCAAAAGGGTAGAAGAAGTAAAAGAAAATTATTAGAGAAATTATATTTAAGATATTTATTAACCCCTTAACATATGATTTCTTTTCTGACTATGCATTTAAGCGTCAGCCATTTTCCATTTTAGTCCTGTATCCGGCAGCAAAAACTAATCTATTACAGATCAATTACATTTAGTAATCCTCAGCCTTCGAAATTAAAACGAAATTAAGGATTAAAATGAATTGTTCTTACTAATGCAACTATTTTTCTCACATCTTGACCGGAATTTCTGCCACGAGTCTGACGCGTTGTCATAAGTCAAGGGGTTGAAATTAATAGAGAAGAAGCAGAGAGGTATACACGTATGTAGTAAGAAACAGAAGAAGAGTAGAATGAAAAAGGACAAACAAAGGAGCAGAAAAATAAAATGCAAGATGAAATAATATATACAGCGATAAATAAAAGAAAAGTGAAACGAAAAAGGAGAAGAAAAGAAGAAGAAAGTAGAAGACGAAATAACATATACACAGTAAGAAATAGAAGAAGTGCAAGACGATAAAGGTGAGACAAAGGAGCCGAGGAAAAGAAGAAAGTGGGAGAAAGGGATAGAGAGGAGGAGAGAAGGTGGGCCACCTTAGAAAAAGAACGACTCATAGGACTTACGTGTGTACGTGACCGGCAAAGAGCTCAGTTTTCCATTTAGATGAGGCGAGTAGCTGTTCTGCCTGTTACCGGCGTCTGCCTCGGGGGCGTAATCGAACGTGGCCAAAAAACCGCACAGGAGGAAACCTTCGATAAAGAGGAGCATGATCGCGTGCGATCCTCTGCTCCTCGTCGTCATCCCTTCTTTCACCTCCCCTCCTCCTTTTCCGCTCCTCATCCTTCGAAACGGGTTTTCTTCGCGGGGATAGAGCCCACGAAATTACCACGCCACTCTCTGGCACCCGAGGGTGACTTTTCCGCTCCGTACGGCCTCGTCACCGGCTAGCCAGGCCGGTTTAAGCGTCCTATGAATTGAACCTCGACGCCTGTTCGATCGTTCACTGTCTCCAGAGAGTTATTGCTTCGATTGTGTATTACCTTTTTGCTCGATTCTCTTCTGTAGGCTGCAAGCCTGAGCCACGAATCGTGGCGGATGTTTGATTAGGACGGGACGAAAGGGCCGGCTTCGCGGTGATTGAAATTGGTAATTCAGGGATTTTGTAGTTATCGCGATGGAGATGGAAATGGAATTCATCGGATTTTTATGTAACCCTTTTCTGACCGAACTTTTCTTTCTTTTTCAGAATTTCTTGTTTGTGTATTGATCACCGTTGTCTGTAATGGATACTAAATTGAGATCAATTTTTGCTCGAGTAAGGTACATGTGCGTTCCATTTGTCGCGAAAGGATTAAGGTGGATTTCCTAACCCCTTGGTTTAATATTTTGTCGGTGTGGTGATATCGGATAAAATGGAATAATCGAATAAGTACTTTTCGAAGAGCTGATTTATATTACCAAGCATTATCTATTTACCATGAGCTATTTCATCGTTAAAAATATTGTCACGCCATATTCATGTGAGAATTCCTAAGCCTTTGCTTGTAATGATATGCGATAATTTCTGGAAAATCAGGTTCAAAATTCTTGGAACCTTATTAGAAGTGTCAAAACGAAAGAAAAATATAGCGACAATTTTAAGTATTACGAAAGAAAAAAATTCCACATAATCATCGCTGCTCCCGCTCATGTTTCATTCAATCGAAGCTATCCATAGTTCAAGTGAAACAATTCATGCTCTCGTACCACTTTTCCTTCACACGACCAAATTCTCCAATATTCCAATAAAATCTCCAGAGAAAAACTTGTATCAAATGAAGCATCGCATATGTACTTCTCAATAGCCAAAGAATTACAAAAAAGTGACTAAACCGATTTCCGTCGGTTTTTAAAGGTAAATAAGGAAAAAAAAAAAGGAAAATATCACAGAATAAAAGCTACCTTTTCCCTTCGTTAATGCATGTTGAGTCGCTTTAACAGTCACTTCCGGTCTCTGAAGAGGCTCCAGGTAAACGAGGCAACTCTTCCTGTTCGCTGTTTATTGGAATTCGATCTGGTGACTTGTGTGACACACGATTCAGAGTGTGCCGAGGATCGACGAGCTTTTGCATGCCCGGTGCACGTCTGGCAGGTCTTTTGAATACACGATAAAGATCGTCGCTATTTCTTTCCTTGCGAGGCGAGAGATCAGGGCCTTTGCTCCATACTCTTTCGTCGAGAAGACGTATCACGAGAATTCATAGTGAAACACGACTGGCTAAACATTCTAATGAATTCGATCTTCGAACGGGCAAGGAGAAACGTCGGGCTCGTTTTTACGTTTATGGAATTGAGATTGCTATGGGAGTTTCGAGTGTATTCTTGGTTAGGTATGCGGAACGATTGCCTTCCGTTCATTCGATGTACTTATGTATGAGGTATGACATCGTATATTGGTTTCTACAAGGTTCGAGGTTGCTGAGTTTTCCAGAGATATACCGGGGAGTTCGAGGTTAATTTTCTCTTCGTTGGTTCCATTAGAAATCTTCGATTTTATTTATTCTTTTATTCTCTGGGGCATGGGTGCGTTTGTATACAAAATGATACTGACAGAGTGCGGACAAAATATTGATAATTAAAAGAAAAAAGATATTTAAGTTGTTCAGATTTTTAAATTAAATTGAATTAGATGTGGTAACAATAATGACAAATTTATTGTTATTTTTTCAATTACTGTTGTGTACATAAAATTTTCACCGATGACATCTAGAGAATATAAAAATCTTAAGAAAATATTTTCTTTTCATTGGTTCCATCAGAAATCTTCAATTTTGTATATTATTTGTTTTCATGGGTATGGACACGTTTGTATACAAAATGATACGAACAGAAATATTGATAATTACTAAAATAACGATTTTTCAGTAAATGAGAAATTAAATTGAATCAGATATAGCAACGATACTAAGGAATTTATTGTTGCTTTTTTAGTCATTGTCGTGTACTTTGCTTTTCTTATTAGTTTGCTTATAAATTTTTGTAAATGAAATCTGAAGAATTTAAAGTATTAAGAAGATCAGAAATCAATAAGTAGATAAACATATTTGTATAGAAAATTTGTGTAAATGATGGTGAAGATATGACAAAAGTATATATTTGAAGTTTATCAAATACAAATTATACGTAGTATTTTACCTTCTCCTTATTTAACACGGTATAAAATTTGCGAATAGCTATGACAAACATGTGTAGTCGTAATAAAATCGAAAAGCAAGTATAGTTAATTCATAAAATCTCTAATATTAAAATTATTTGAACGAAGCTACAGTACTACCAGTGCTTGTGATACCAACTTTATGTTATTAGGAAGAATTAAGAAATTTGAAGTGCTTAATTCCAAATTGTTTCTCTCCTTAATACTAATTTCGTTAATTTTCTTTTTTTACTTGTGCATCGTCGATTCTAACTTGTCAGTAAATTTGCTTTTCTTATTAGTTTACTTATAAATTGCAAAACACTCGTCACACACGGAAGAAGTGTACACTGCTCGCTAAGAAAATTGAGGAAAAAATTACCTTTTTCAAATAAATAAGACCTTTTTTAACTAAATTTTTATCATTTTTCCCTTTCAATACCCCAAACGATATGTGTAAATTTCAGATTTGTGCGATTTCATCTTCAGTGTATTATCAGTGCGCGTTAAACATTTGAGAAATTAATTAAAATTCCTTAAATTCACAAAGAAAAACACAATAAAGGAACCTAGGAACAGCAAAGTACACTCTGTGTTGGGGAAGCTGACTTAGTGACAAATCTCTCAGCCAGACTATGCGAACCTCTTCAACAACCGCCAAAGAGCAATCACTAATCGATACCCGGTTGAAAAACATCCGTAACCCAATTTCTTCCTATTTTCTACAACAACCACACTGTGTTTCCCTCCAGAAAACTTCCACCGTTACAATTTCGCGAGCGTGGCAATGGCGTCCGCTAGCGAAGCTAACGGTACCAACAACAAAGAACAAAATTCCTCAACTTCGAAAAGAAACATCCTACTTGGAACCGCCTTGAAAAGAAAGAGAACACCGAAAGAGGAAAGCACGTTTCCCGATTGTTCCTCGTCGAAGAACAGTAGCAGTCGCGTTGCAACCGGAAGTGGCAGCCATGGT